>NC_143579.1:208303177-208454581 GCF_048544385.1 Mastigoproctus giganteus
ACTGCATACTTTAATAGTTTGAAAACCAGCGCGATGCTTGAACCTATAAAACCATCCACTGCTTGCCACAAACTTGGCTTGGGGTTTGCCGTACTTATCCTTAATATCTTCATAAATACTTCTTGCTTTGCTTGAATGGCCATTGGACTCAGGGGCACTTGCTTCTGAATCTGATTTTCCATCCATATTATTAATAGCTTTCCATCTTCGATATAGCACCTCAATGCTGTTTTGTGATCACTGTTGATCTTAAATGCTTTAATCTTTTAACATGTTCTTTTATACGCATAGTTTCTTAAAATAGTATTCACTGTTGAAGCAGCGATACATAATTCCATGCAATAGATGACAAACTTTATCCTGCTTCGTAATTCTTAATTAATCAACTTCATTTCTAAATCAATTTTGTTTCGTTTCCTAGCAGTGCCAGCACTTGCACTTTCCATTGATGCCTTTCCCTTCACCATTGTAATAAGTAAATAGGAATGAAGAGAAGATTCTGAAAATTTATTTACATTTTTATATGATTGAAGATTTCAGTGAAGGGGAACTCATTTCACCATAATACCATAACGTAAAAACCCACAGAATTCCAGCTATTGGTATTATTGCAAGTGCAATAAGATAAAGTTTACTACCCATTTATAATAGATTGCGCTAACAGAAAAGCCCAATAAACCAAAAAGTGCAAATTATTTTTATTGTTTTATCATTTTATGGTAGTGACCTCCAGAAATGTGTTTTAGAAAAATATCGCAAAGGCATTCAAAATTGATTCTTCTAACAAAACATATGATAGCAATGAAAGTGTAGTGCAATTTCCATTATAAAAATTACCTTTTAGAGAGTAAATAGCTTAGTTGTATAGCGAAAATTTCAACTTCCGAGGTCTTGGAATGAATTACAAAAAAAAAAAAAAAAAAACACCAATGTGTTATTGGGTTCACATTATGATATTTTCACGATATCTCCATTTATTCCTATGAGATACAAAATACATTTTCATGATTTTTTAAAGTTTGCACTGGCTGGCAAAAACTTATGTAAAGTCGAATTTCCATAAGTGGGGATTATGTAAGCCGGGGAGTGGCTGTACTAATAGGCATATAGGGGTCATTTTGTCTTTTTCAATGGGAAGTTCAAAAATGTTTCTTGACAGTGTTAACATGGAAAGTTGGAGGTGTCTGCATCGCATCCATGCATCAGAGGAGTAGGAAAATGAACACAGACTTTTCCATATTTAGAGGAGGTTGGTGACATTTTCTTGTTTGCATCCAAGCACTTAGAAATCTTGACACAGTTCTGAATCTGAGGTCTCCCACCTCCCTCCAACTATACGAAATAGATATCCTGAAAATAATCTTTTTCTAAAGACCTTGTAAAATGCTATAATGTAGTATACTTTGTATGCATCACATTATACACACCCACACGCACACACCCACAGAGAGAGAGAGAGAGAGAGAGAGAGAGAGAGAGAGAGAGAGAGAGAGAGAGAGATTAAAAATTTTAAATTTTATGATTATTGTCATTTCCATCTTTAATTTCAAATTTAGAACATAGCGTAGCAACAAAATCACAGAAGGAAAATCACAACATTTAAACACAGTAATAAAGTTATAATAATACAAAAAGTTACAAACACTTACTTAAAAAATTTAAATGTAATGATATCCAAACTTACCCTTATCTATGTTGTTTGCAATCATGATTCTAATATTTTATCACATAACAGCATACTTAAAAGATGATTAGATGATAATAATAGTTACAAGGTCATTTCCAAACAGAAGCATATTCAGTTACATTTGGCTCTTTCCCACCTAAAGAAAAATACAAACAATAAATCTGTGAAATTATTTATAAAATTTCATACATTATGTCAATTTATTATTATTGATCAATTTATATATATGAAAGGTTTTCAAGCTGTGTTCCATATCAGAGCTTGTTGAGTTCTATGAGAATTTTAGTGTGTGTGTGTGTGTGTGTGTGTGTGTGAGAGAGAGAGAGAGAGAGAGAGAGAAGGCAGGATTTTACAATCTTTGTTATGCTTGTGTTTAGTTTATAATGAAAAAAGGGACAGAAAATGTAGAGGGAAATCTATAATCAGGGTTTCTGAGATATGTTCCAATATTTTACCAAGAATTAAGAAATGTCCACAATACAGAACTGTCTACAGCAATGGTTTTCAAAGCATGTTCCACAGAACAATTTTCTCAAAATATTCAGTTAATTTTTTATCATAAATTTTTTTTTAAATTTAATTTGTATTTAGATTTGAAGGATTCCATGGAAGTTTTAGATTTGTAAAAGATTCTATAGTCATATAAAGAGTGAAAACCTCTGCATTTGCATATTATATCAGGATGACTTTACTGGCACACAACTTACAGATGGGGCTAGCCAGGAGGCATAGCCCTGTTCACTACCAATTCTGATCTCCTCCATAAGATTTTAAAATTAGTCCCCCCTACTCTTTAACAATTATACCAAATAATACTGTTATCTACCTCATCTCCTGCAACAGTGAACCTGGTGGCACAATAGTTATGCCACTTTTGGCACAGCAATCAAACAAATAGCATCCCCTGCCTTGGCTTAAAGTCTACAGGGGGCCTTGTGATCAAATTATATTTAAGATTGTTTTATTTCTCTGATGATTTTGTTTATTCTTTTAATTTTTATACCTTTGTCTAATGATGATTTTGTTCCTAATTAAGTTTATATTTGAATATATTATACTTTACTATACATCTATTTTGATTCATATGTACCTACATCATACAAAGCAATAACTATTTATTTGTAAATTTATTTTTATTTATTTATTTTTTTTTTTTTTGGCCATGAAAATAGTATTTTGCCACTGGTCTGAAAAAAGTTTGTCACTACTGCTAATGGAATTTGTATAGTCTTGTGAGTTACATACATGAAGTACACTAAAAAAATATGAAAACTAGGTTCACCTGAAATGAAGAGGTTTTGAACATTGGTGAAAATACGTCTATTGGTGAAAATGTCTGCCCCCTATGATATTCATGCACAGTAACACCCCCTTCCTCTTAAATAACCAAACCAACTGCCTTCATCCACTCCTCCATTTGGTGGACCTAGTGGTATGGTAGTTTAGTCACCAGCCTTTAACTGGATTTGAATCTATGAGAAAATCTCTCCAAATGGAATATGTACAAAACTACTATACACTGGATAGCAGCACACCTGTTTCAGAGGGAGGAGAGGCATGTTCATACCACGTTGGCAGCTTTTATAGGTGTCAACAGTCAGTAGCACTGTGTTCCAATAGTAATAGAGGCATGTAATGGAAGAAAGCAAGCATGTGAGTTTATGTAGCATCAGCCAAAAAAAAAAAAATATTTCACAACCGTTCCCTCTAAAAGTTTGTCCAGTTCCTCCTTGAATTTATTTAAGCTATAAACTTCCACAATGACAAATGGAAGTTTGTTCTGGCAATTAACCACCTGCTAGCTAAAGGCATATTTCCACACATCGATTCTACAACTGTCTTTCCCCAATTTGAATTTATGCCCCGTTAGGTTTGTAATCTAAGCAAGTGGAAGAATCCAATCAAAATTCACTGTGCTCAACCCATTCAAGGCCTTGTACACCTCAATCAGATCACCTCGCAGATACCTGGTCTCCAGCTGCTGCAATTTTCAGAACTTAAGCCTCTCTCTTGGTAAGAGGAACCCTTCATTCCCCTCACCAATCTTGTTGCCCTTCTCTGTACACGCTCAAGCAAATCTACATCCTTCCTAAAATGAGGCCTCCAGACCTATACGCATTACCCAAGGTGTGGCCTGTCCATTGCCTTATACAAAGGGATAATCACTTCCTTTTCTCTGCTAGCAAAATTCCTGTACATCACTGACAAAACCCCATGACCTGCTCTTGCAGCCTGTCTGCATTGCTCAGAAAACTTCATATCTGACTGCACAATTACTCCCAGGTCTTTTTCATTTTCTACCACCCTAAGTGTAGTACCACACAGTTGGTATGTTCCTCTAGCGTTACTTCTACCCATATGCAGTACTTTGCATTTGTCGATATTAAACTTCAGTTGCCACTTCTTAGCCCATCTGACCAAATTTTCTAGATGCCAAACTTTCTATGTATTGCCAGTAAGCAAAATAAAATTTGCCACCCTAAATGTAAGCATTAACCAATTAGAAAACAATATCAAAAAAAATTTTTGGCGCCAATTGCCGCCCATAAGCGGATGCTTACCTCTCCTCCTACCCACTTGCAGGAACCCTGTCAACAGTACAGTACACTTAGATAATATGGAAAAAAAAATTTTCTTGGGGGCTTAATCCCCCCCCCCTGTGCTTTGCCTTCACCTATGCATTAGATAATCAGACAACCAGAATGTGCAGCTGTTTTTAAAAATTTTAAAAATAGTATAAAAAAAATTAGATCTTTTTTAGCAGCATGGTGCACAGGTATATCAAGAGCTGGAAATTGGTGAAATACTAAGCACTTAAACCTGTGTAGTGTAATCTGCTTTAATTTCTTAAAGAATTACAGATTATTCTCAGATGTTCTGTGGTGGGGGGGTAGAGCGCCTCCGTAGCCAGGTGGGAAGGAGCAGCAGTGTGTAGCACACGCTTCTTGATTAGACCGGGGTTCAAGCCCGTCACCACCAAATATGGAGGATGTAGAAAGGTCAGGGAATGACCACCGCATATTCTCGGAGCAATATGGCCTTAGTTGCTAATGCTCCTAAAAACCAAATAACAACAATGTTCTGTGGTATTTCCTGTACCACTTCTTCAGTTACTGTAAAGACAGCAGAACTGGTAAATTATGGTGATCTGATTTCCATAAAGTTATTAATTTTGATTACATGTTATTACACTTTAATTTGATTAAGCATTTCTTATTTGTTAAGGTTAAGGTTTAGTCTTGAATTAGTCAACAAACATCTATTAGCAAACATCAGGTAAAGAATTAAGTTTTAACAGTTTTAAATAATTTTACATTAATTATTAATTTGGTTAATAAGATTAATAAAATTAATTAATCTTAAGTAAATGGATAACTATGAATACTGACACTCCTGTAATGATGTCCTTGCAACACCATCAGCCTTTCATGCCAAAGACAGTTCATAATTCATTATATTTATATGTTCTGTACTGTACTCTTAAACTAGGAAAGTTTGGAATTAAGACTCCAGTTAAGGAGTCTTAATTCCTCTTTGTCACTGAGGGTGACAGTATTTAGAATGAGAGTAGGGATTTGGATGCTGTTGGATTAAATGTTTGTTTGGCAGCTAACCTTTGTGAGCATCTTAATGTGTAGGTGGTTCAAGGTTTTCATATTTTTTTAAAATGTATATTTATCAGGCCCTGTCTCCCCTTCTAACATAATCTTGAGCCCACTCACACAGTCATTAAAGATGTGGTACAGGAAGTACCATGAAACATTAGAGAATAATCTGTAATTCTTCAAGAAATTAAAGGCAGATTGAACTCCATGCAAGTTTAAGTGCTCATTATTTCACAAATTTCCAAAGCATAAAATTAACTGCAAATTAATGCATAAATGAATAAAAATGGTAATTTACTAATTAATTACAAACCAAATTTTAAAAAATAACACTGCTGCACTAACCAATGTCACGATCATAATGAATGTACAGTGCCCAATTTGACCCACTTTTCAACTATTTTTGTCCTACTGCCCACACCAATTTGCAAAACAAGTTTTTTGATAAATTGTAAAAAATAACAAGAATGAATCAGTGTATATTAAACACATAAAAACATAATATTTAAAAACTTGAATATTATGTCCTCACTAATAAAATGTCCCACTTTCACTTACAACCTTGCCTATACATGAAAAGTAGTATCATTTTGAATTTGGTACTTTGTACTTTTTTGTTAATTCAATTTTTTAAATTATTTATTTGCAATTCAAGTACACACTCATTTCTGCATGGGTAGTTCATATAGTGTACAGTGGTGTTTATTCATTTATGGTTTAGACAACTGCATATTTTTGAATTGCAGAATTGATATTATGAATTGCAGAATTGAATAACAAAGTCATGTCAATTGGTACGAGGTCGGTGAACGTAGTTTTGCATTTTTCAAAAAATGAAGTGTCTCTAGGGGTCTAAGGGGCTAACATGAGTCCCCTTGTTAAGTTTTTGGGATTATCCAAGCTCCTTGTTAAAAAAAAAATTACTTGGATAAAATTTAACAGACTATTTTAATAAGGGATTGCCCTGAGCTGAAATTTTTCTTAAGCAAGCCTCTTATTAACAAATTGGCAACAGATCCCTGAGTATCTCTCAAAGCAGATAGTGTAGTAAGTATTATGCCTACCAGGAACTAATGCTGCTACTGAATGCATTTTTTCTACAGAAAATAAAATTTGGACTACTGAAACAGTGCAGTTAAAGTGAAATGGTAAAATGGTTCCAGAAGAAGGAGCTGTAAATTTAAATTACATGAGAATAGATTTAGACTACATTATAGGAAGTTTTAATTCAAGCTATTATATTTCAGCAAGTTTTTAATTACTGGAATAAGTTACCTCAATAGGTAGTGGAGCTGACTGCTTAGGGGAAATTTAAAGGTAAGTTGGTTAGCTACTTAATGCGAAGAGGGAAGCCACCTAGTTTTTTTTTTTCTCATTTTTTTTTTTTTTTTTTTACTTATTTATTTTTTGGCTAGTGCAGCAAAAGTCAAGGGTTCAACATCTGGTGAGTCATCATTCTTTTTCTTGGTGATTACCTTCACTCTCTCGCACTCTCTCTCTCTGTCTCTCTCTCTCTCAGGGTAACTCAGAATTTTTTTTGTTTTTTGGCTGGTGCAGCAAAAGCCTCGGGCTTCCTTGCACTATATGGCTAATAATAATTATAAAAGCTTGTGGCTTCCTTGCACTATATGACTAATACTAACAGCCATAATTTTCCACTTTTTTTTTGCAGGCGTCCCAATTTTATATTAACAAAAGTGGGACACATTATAACGAGAGGTTCAAATTAAATCAAATCAAATCAAGATGGCACAAATTTTTCATGCGCTGAACAAATTAGTCAGTCTCAGGACCAAGGTTTACATAGCTATAGAAAATCAGGTTTTTCATACACCAAAACTCACAATAAAAAACACGCAAATTCACAATTGAATACAAATAATTTATGAGCAATACGTTGACATTTCATGGCCTTAGTTGCTTTGCAACAAAAACAATTATAACATAGTATAATTAAATAGTGCTATATAAACAGGTTAATATTTTACAAGCCAGTATCCCTTCTGATTGATCATTGCAAGTAGCAGTGATTAACATGCCTAGCCCATTTTGTTACGGTGTTTATACCACCCGTTGCTGTTTTAAAATCAGGAACTCTTTTTCCGATTTTAAAACAGCAGCAAGGGGGTATAAACACCCTAACTAACCATAATGGGCTAGGCATGTCAATCACTGCTAGTCGCAACAATCAATCGGAAAACAAGTTCCTGATTTTAAAAGAGCGGCAAGGGGATATAAACACCCTAACAAAGACTAACCATAGTGGGCTAGGCATGTCAATCACTGCTACTTGCAATAATCAATCGGAAGGCGTACCCACTTGTAAACAACCTATAAACGACACTATCGCGATGCTGTTCAATATGAATATGATACATCCATTCAGTGCACACTTCATTTAGGTGGTCTAAGGATCTTGTTGCATTTAAACATGTAGAGCAACAAAACTTGACTATTACAATGATTCCAGTGATCTGGGAACCCAATGTAACCTTGGACAGGTGCACTGCTGTGCACCGCTAAATCCAGCCTTTTCTCGGCAAATATTCTTGTCTTTATACATATGCACCATCCTACCAAGCACTATACGGCCCTTACTTCTTTCTCTCTTAGTGTCCCCAACCCCAAATATAGGAGATGTTGTATTTGTGAAGGAATTTATTTATGCACAGGTAATAAACACACATCATTTCTACTACCAAGGTAGTTTTAATGCATTGTTTGATTGTATCTCATATTGTGAATACCTTTACAACGAGTTTCCATGGCATTGCACTACCTCGAATAAATAACGCTTCACCTATGGAGAAGACTAATGTTACTTATTCTTGGCGGATACCACCACCCAGATGGCACCGTTTGAAAAATGGTATGGGATAAGATGCTGTGTTATTCACATACTGTCCCTATTAGACTTAGGAAAGCAAAAAAGGTGTAGGAAAGTGATAGGAGAGGAAGAAGAAGAAATGTTGTTGAAAGAGGAAAGGAACAGTTACTCATCACACTCACTCACTGAACTAACTAACCACTCATAAATCCCCAAATAGGCAATGCTCCCCCATTAGAGAAGACTGTTGTTACCTAATCACGGTAAAAAGGGCCCCAATCAAGACCCTCCTGGACAGCACCATTTCGGAGCATGTTGGCTCCTCACTGATGGGTGGGCAGGTACCCTGTTGTTGCAATAATGACAACCCAGTTATGAAGTACTGTATAACTCCACAATATGAAGATGCCTGATGCTGTGCATGGTTTAATCTAAAAGATATTTCTTGGCTAAATGCCTATGAGTATCAAACAATGCATTAAAACTATCTTGGTAGTAAAAATGATGTGTGTGTGTGCGCGCGCGCGCATTATTCATGCATAAAAAATTCCTTCATACTTTTAAACATTTAGCCAAGAAATATCTTTTACATGTTGCATTTGTGTTTACGAATCAGGGCCAGAGCTAAGAGTGCGAAAATGAGACACTTGCCACAGGCACTGCCTAAAGCTGTTGTTGTTATTTGGTTTTTAGGAGCATTAGCAACTAAGGCATATTGCTCCGGGAATATGCGGTGGTCATTCCCTGAACTTTCCGCATCCTCCGTATTTGGTGGTGACGGGTTCGAACCCCAATCTAATCAAGAAGCGTGTGCTACGCACTGCTGCTCCTTCCCACCTGGCTACGGAGGCGCCCAAATCCTAAAATAGGCACTGCTAGATGTGCTACTACAATTTATATCGTATCTTAACACATGCGTGTTAAGATACAATATAAATTAGGCATCGTTACAAGGTTTTGCCTCAAGTGCCACAACGCTAGACCAACCCTGTTACGAATAATCAAAAAATAAAGAGAAAATCCATGAACAAGGTTGCAACTAAGGCCAGGCAAGCGGTACCCACTTGCCTGGCCTTAGTTGCAACCTTGTTCACGGATTTTCTCTTCACTGCAGCATTAAAACAGGTGGCACAAAAACACTGAATTTAAAAATAATTCTTTTTCTCCTTTTTTTTAATTTTAAAATAAATACCGCAAAATGAGTGAACTCAACACGCATTTACAGTATTTCATTATTTATTCATTGTTAATTTATTTATTTATTAATGGGCGAGGCAGGGACCCCAAAATTTTTATTCAGACCGAGGCACTGGACCGCCTGGTTATGGTTTGGTTTCGGCTGTGAAAACTAACAGTGTGTTTGCAGGGATGGGAACAATCCTCCTCAAAGTAGGCTCCTTCAGCACATACATACTTACTCCACCATTCCTGTTGATGCTTCTCTCAAATTCAATTTTTGGAATCACAAAAAGTTTCATTGCATTTTGTTTAATTATTTCTGTCTTCAGTTTTTTTTTCCTTTTCGTATTTTTTTTATTTTTTTAATTTTTTTTAAAGAACAGGGGGGGAAAAGTCACGTGGACTATGGGTGGCGTTTTTAAGAAGTATTAAAATGGCTGAACACAGACTCAAAATCCCGAACACGTTCAGTATTACATCTGAAAATGCTAGTGATAAGTCAAAAATCACACTTAATATCAAAATTAAATATTCTGACTTTCACGTAATATTTAATGTACACGCGTTTTCTGTGCTCTCGAATATAGTTAATTGCGACGCATCACAAAAACACTGGACAACAAAGGCTCAAAACAAACGACTGAAGCAAGGGGAGGAACTGCAAACATGATGGTATACGTAGTGGCAGGTGATATTCATCGATGAAACTCCTCCCCTGAATGATGCGATTTATTGGAGATATGCATTTATTGCATAAATAGAACAAACCATTTTATTTACTGTATATCCTTTTACCAAGTACTGTACATTATTAGATAATAAAATGAATAACGGCAGGGGTTTGCACACTGTGATATCATGACCATCATAATAAATAAATTTATGAGACCTCCCCATGAATAAAACTAATGATTCCATTTCGGTTAGTACTGAGCAAGAAAAAATATACCACATACTTTTAATAATTAAATTTTAAATCAACAGATTAATCGAGTGTTTTCGAAACAAAGGAGTAACATTTCTACGAAAGCTAGTCGATGTATGTGGTGAGAGTGAAACGCGATCTAATTGGAATAGACCTATTTTGTGCTACCCACTGGTTTATGGAAGTCGACTATTTGTTCTTACTAATCTATGGACTGGTGTTGATGAGTTTAATCAGAGTTTGAAATGTAAAATTTTACAAATCGGAACGTTCGTTAAACTATCTTCATTTTAACAAGTGCATACATAACATTACCCATGCGTATAACAAATGGAACAATGTTTCAGTTCGCTCTGGTCCATACTGAGCCCCGCGTATACTGCCTGGAAAGAACCGCAATTAACTATACGAACCAGGCACGGATCCAGCTAAGATCGGTCCTCATTGTCATATATATTTTTTTCGCAATAAAACATGTAAATATTTTTACTTCAAATGATGGCCCACTCTGAGCCAGAGGCGACATCAAAAATTGGTTTATTGCAACAAAAATGAATGTTCTTCAATCTTTTTTTATTTTTATTTAAAATTCTATACAGTACTAATTTTTTAACCATGAAGACAACATAAATAAATGTGTTATTATTCCCATTTCATAATACAGTTGTGCTCTTCGATTTCGAACCAAGGCAACTAAGGTAGGTTGATCAGATTTTAAAAAATAAAAAGACAGCGTACTGTTGCAGTGGTAATGTGATACGTGAGGCTGCCCAGTGCGCATGAGAATCGCGAGCACGTGACTTCCAGGTAAGTTTGTTTTTTTTTTTGTAAACGTAGTGCTTATCAGTTGACTCTGCTTGACTTATCACACATTATTAAGAAACATCAATATATATATATATATATATATATATTGACTTTTCATGATAATACTTTTAACGTGAAACGTTATCCATATGTTTTATTTATAAGCTCTTATAGCTGTAAAATTCGGCTGTATAAGTGTTTTACTCTGCCATCCTTAAGATTTCACATATAGTAATTTCTTTCAACATATGATAGATAATGATATTAAGAAGTCCCAATCGTTGGTGGCTGGTGCTATAAGGGGGCCATTGAGCAATGGAACTGCCACAAAAACATTGTAAAAATAAAAATAAATACCTTTTTGTATTTATTACTGATTTATATTTATATTGTTTATTTTGTATTTATTACTGATTTCCATTTCTATTTATTTTGTATTTATAACAACTGATGCAACAAATGATTAAATACAAAGGGTACTAGGAAAGTTTTGCAATACAGCTTTGTTTATTTAATTTTTTCAAAGTAATTTCCTCTACATTCAATACACCTCTCCATCCTCCGAAACCAATCTTTAAACCAGTTCTGCCAAGTTTCACTAGGGAGTAAAGCACACTCGTTGTCCCAAGCCCGTAGAAGGTCCTCATCACTGGAAAACCGCCTCCCTTTTAGCTTCATTTTCACATGCGGGAACAGTGCAAAGTCGCAGGGAGCAAGGTCTGGCCTGTAGGGAGGGTGCTCGAGAAGTTTCAGTCCTGTCGTGGTCAAATATTCGGTGCAGGTTTTGGCGCGGTGAGCTGCAGCATTATCGTGATGGAGGTACCAGGTGTCCATTCTTGACTTTGGCCGCAGGTTCTTCATAGTTCCAATGACTTTAGGCAGGCATTGTTCAGTATACCACTTAGCTGTGACTGTCTTCTGCGTGTCCAAAACGACACGTTCCACAATTCCACTCGATTTGAAAAATACAGCTATCATTTTCTTCTTTACAGATCGGGATTTTCTGACAATTACGGGTGTGTCGTCATCATCAAAGACCCAAACTTTGTTTTGGGCCTTGGTCGGCAGATCGTAATAGTACAGCCAAGTCTCGTCACCTGTCACGATGTTGTTCACATACCCCCAGATTGTCCCTTATCAAACTTTTTTAACATCTCCCGGCACCAAGTCACACGTCGTGTCATCTGCTCTTCAGTCAGTTGATGCGGCACCCAGAGAGAACAAAGTTTCTTCACGTGCAAATGATCTTGCAGAATCGAACGAATTGCTGGTGCATTTAGGCCCAAAGTATCCTCTATCTGTTGGTAGGTCACTCGCCTGTTTTCGTCAAGCATTTTCCTCACAGCAGTAACGTTTTCCTCCGTAACTGACGCTCGTGGCCTTCCCGGCCTCTCAGAATCCTCCAGAGTGAAATTTCCCCTTTGGAATTCTCTATACCACCTGAATATCGTTGTACGATGTGGACAATCATCATCTAGTGCAAGAGTCGTTTCTTCTAAGCACTGGTCTATGGTTAAACCACGCACGAAATTATACCGCAAAACTGTCCTTATCTCATTTCGTGACCACGATGGCATCGCAAGCACTTTACACTCTCACTACTAATGAATAACTGAGCTCATCGACTTGGCGCGGCGGCTACTATGCACGTATGAACATGTCTCAACATGCAGCAACAAGCAGCTTTCTGTGATTCATTGTTGCGTCATATTGCAAAACTTTCCTAGTACCCTTTGTATTATGTAACGTATTCGTGTCAGCAGTTAAAGCAACGTACCACTCTAAAACTGACTCTCATTGCGCAGATACAGCAACTAATTCACGCATGCACATAGCTACGCTTCCCCAGATTAATCCGAAGGATGAACGAATGTATCAGAGCAAAACTAGTTCCAGTTTTTCATCTCGCATGCTTTTGTTAATATTTATTCATATTAAGATAATTTAATTAAAAATATAACAATAAAGAACTTTTCATCACTGTTATACGATGATAACCTTGAAATTAAATAATTGGACAGATCAGTTGAAATCATTAAGAGATTGTCAATTGTATGTGATGAAATGATTAGGCAGACATCAGTTATGGCACTACCGGTTAAAATCACTTGCAGTTACTGGTCCCAACGGTATAACAATTTTTTTGTTGTTGTTCAACCAATAATAAAATTGAAAAATAATACAACTTACGAAATGAGTGTGTAGCATAAAATGTCCATGTAACTTTTAAATAAAATATCACCGTTGGAAGAAACCAGACTATTTAATGTGACATTTCATCTCTGTCGCGAAAATGGGATACGCAACTCAAAAAAGGGACTTTGGACTCACATCAGGTATGGGCTTGGCACACCCCTTGGTCCTGAGCTGGATATCATCATTCTTTTCTTTCTTGGTGATTCCCCCCCCCCCCTCTCTCTCTCTCTCTCTCTCTCTCTCTCTCTCTCACACAGGGTAATTCAGATTTTTTTTTTTTTTTCTCAGGCTTCCTTGCACCATATGGCTAATAATAATAATAATAAACTAAGGGAACAAGGTATTGGTGTTTATATAGCTTATTCTTGCTCACTGATTAATGTTTTCGTTTTTAAATTAATGCGTTCGGTAATTTTTCAGTTTCATGAACTACCATCGCTTTATTTTGATATTATGTAATTGCTATTTGCAACAATAGAACGAAAGAGGCGATGGAAAAAAAAAAAAAAAATGGTGCCCACCCACGTGTTAACAAGCCTCTCCCTGTGACCTGACCTCAAATTCTCAATTTTTGGGTGCGCAGCCGACCATGCTGAATATTTATAAGAACGGTTTAGTCCATTGATAGAGTGAAATTTAGGACAGTAACTTTTTGTTTGTTGTTTTTACTTTTCGTTATTGTAAAAGTTCGTAACATCTGTCTTAATGTTTCTGTTTCGTAATGGCTGTTATTTAACTTTTTAAATGTTTACTTAAGCTAATTTTATAAAAAAAAATGCTGATACCGAACGGTTCATTAAATAAATAAATAAATTTTCGACTTATCCTCCAGAACTTCCACATATTAATGATGGGCAAAAAGTTTTTTTGAGTGATTCAACTTAGTCGAATCAGTACAGTCACTTCAATCGAATCACTTCCAGATAAGTAAATCACTGTTCGGTAAACTAGACCTAGTCAGTAGGAGTCACGACTCGTAGAATAAATGAATTAAAAATCAAATCACTCCTCTGACCACGGCATACCCTCCAGTTATATTTTGTTATGGAAAGGGAGGCACAGAATGGTCAGTGCATTGAATGAATCAGCGATATACCCTACATCACCTAGACCAACAGGCGACACGAGCTTTTATTATTTTTCTTTAGTAATTTCACTGGAACAGTTCACCACAGATTACTAATCTGTGCAGTGTATGCAAACAGCAAATCGACCACAGAACACTTGCAGTTTACAGACATATTATATACGGCCTAAGCTGCTGATGTTCTTAAACCCTACAACAACTAACCGATAATTGCTTTATACTAGCGCAGGGGGCGGCTCGTCCATAGGCACTGCAGCACCCCCAGCTATTTAAATCTAGATATGCAGTGAACGGAGTTATATGAAATTTTGTGAAGAACAATGCAACGCAATGAATATATATTTCTATTAACAGAACCCGCATATAGTATGTGCAGCCTCTACTTCCAGTAATCATTTCAATAATAAACGAATAAAAACACGAAATCGTTTCCAACTTTGAAGTTTAATTAACCGTAGGCCTCACTGTGCGCCAGGCAGTGACACATTTTGCCTTCCAGTGAATATCTGGTAGTTGGTTGCCATTGGCAGCCAGCATATTGACAACTTGCCAATATACATTTTTTTTTTATCGGTGAAACGAATAAATGTCACTGTAAAGCGCGCAGTGCAGATTTCATCGTTGACCATGATGGGGGTGTAGCCACAATGTCACTGTCTTTTTGTTATTCACCCGAATTCCCATTAAGTAACTAAATAATATCAGTGTTAAATCAATACTCAAAATTCAACAGTGTAATTATGTGATTACAGCTTAATTGTGAATTAAGCTTGAGCTTGATAAGTTGAAGTTATATTATGAGGTGATGTGTAAGTAAAACATTATTTCTACGACGCACGATTTTGTGAAATTTGATTCGATCATGGCCTCCATGTTTCCCCATGAAGTAAATCGCGTGACAGTGAATAAACTTCAGTAACTTAGTTTTTCACAATTATCTCTCCAAGAAAAAAATGCGATTAAAAAAGAAGGCCACCGCACACCAAAGATTCAAATTTCTCAGCGGGGGAATAAGTAATAATAAGAAATATATTCGCAGTGTTAAAACTGAATGGTACCAAAGGAAGAGTTGGCTTTGTGGTTGTGAAGTTAAAAATGCATTGTTTTGTTTTCCATGTTTACTGTTCGTAGGTGACTTAACGTGGACAAAAAGTGGCTTTACAAACAAACAGAATGAAAGGAAAAAAAACTAAAACATGAGAGTTCGAAGAAACATATTGATAACATGATTTCACTATCGCTTTAGGAAGCGTAAATATTAAACAGCTTAGTGAGGCCTACAGACTTTCGATCTGCAAACATAACAGAAAAGTTACAACGAATCGTGAGGTATTATCTAAAATAATGGACTGTATTAAATTATATAGACATTTTTAAATTCCTTTATGTGGACATGACGAAAAAGACGATTCTAAAAATCCAGGAGTATTCAGAGGATTAATAAATTTCGCATGTACATTAGATTTCAATTTTCCATTTAGAAAGTAATGCAGCATTTAAAGGCATTTCAAAAACTATTCAGAATGATATTCTTGACTGGTTGTTGCAAATATGCCGGGATGAAATAAAAAGAGAAATTAAAGAAGCTTCATTCGTAGCTGTCATGGCTGATGACACAACAGATGTTTCAGAACATATACAAATGGTAATTGTTCTGAGATTTGAACTGAATGGAGACATTTTTGAGCGTTTTTGGGTTTTTTCACTCCGGAAAACCAAACGGCAGATGGAATATCGAAGTGCATTCTAGAATCAGTTAGACATTAACCCCGGGGACTCACATCTGGTGAGTATGGGCTTGGCACACCCAGGGTCCTGAGCTGGATATCATCATTCTTCTCTTTCTTGGTGATTCCCTTCTACTTTTGACTCTCTCTCTCTCTCTCTCTCTCTCTCTCTCTCAGGGTAACTCGGGAACTTTTTTTTTCCTGGTGCAGCATAAGCCTCAGGCTTCCTTGCACCCTATGGCTGTTAATAATAATAATAAATAATAATAATAACCCTCTAAGGATATACTCAAAAACTGGTTGTTCAGACATTTGATGGCAGAAGTGTGATGAAAAGCAAGAAAGAGGGAGTTCAGGCTAAAATAAAAGAAGTGTACAAAAATGCACATTTTATTCACTGCTATGCACACCAACTGAATCTGATGATGAGAAATGCAGCAAGTAGTACCCGAAATTCGAGAATATTCTTTTCGGACCTCTTGACGATACCAACATTTTTCTCGAGATCACCGCAGCGTCTCTCTGTTCTCAGAAAGAATATGGACAGCTGTGTTACCCGACCTCCCCCTACAAGATGGAACTTCAATATACGCACCGTGAACAGCGTTTATGAAAATTTTGAATCCTTAAAAAAGTGCATGGAGGAACTACAAGCGACAGCAAATGCAGATAAGACGATTTCAGAAGCAACTGGAATTTTGCACATTTTGAGTAATGAAAAATTCGAGTTCTGGTTAGAACTTTTCCATCAGATAATGCCTCATATGGAAGTTATTTATAATGCAATGCAATCTCGAGAAATTGAGGGAGGCAGTTAATATACATGAATATATAGGAAACGTTAAGAATGCCATTCTAAAAATCAGGGATTCAATGTAATGTGAAAATCCTTCAAAAACACTCATGGTTGAGGCGAAGGAAGTATGCGACTATGTAAGTGTTGGTATAGGTGAGTGATATTCTTTTTCAAAGCAATTAATTGCTGCTAAATTGTTTAGCAAGGAGAAGTTAGCATTAGCATTAGTAGAGGCATTTGATGCAAGAAAGCAAGCTTATGCAGCATCAGCCAAAAAAAAAAAAAAAGAAAAAAAAACCACTCCCACTTCACCCCTCTGTTCGTTCAAAATACCTGTCCAGCTGAGCCTTAAACTTATTTACGCTATCAACTTCCACGACAAGGGATGGAAGTCTGTTCCACCAACCAACCACTCGCTGGCTAAAGGCAAATTTCCGCACGTCTATCCTACATCTGTCTTTCCTCAATTTGAATTTATGCCCTCTCAGGTGATTATTCTGAGCGAGAGGAAGAATCCCATCAGCATTGAGCATGCTCAAACCATTCAATGCTTTATACACCTCTATCAGATCACCTCGCTGGTGCCTAGTCTCCAGATACTGTAATTTTCAAATCTTAAGCCTTTGTTCCATTCACTAATCTTGTTGCCCTTCTCTGTACTCGTTCCAGCAGCTCTACATCCTTCTTGAAATGAGGCCTCCAGGCCTGTATACAGTACTCTAGGTGTGGCCTGACCATTGCCTTATACAAGGGAATAATCACCTCCTTATCCCTGCTAGAAAAATTCCTATATATCATTGACAATACACCATGAGCTACTCTTGCAGCCCGTCTGCACTGCTCAGAGAACTTCATATCTGCCTGCACAACCACCCCCAGTCCCTTTCATTCTCTACCACTGTCAGTGTAATACCACAGAGTTGATACGTTGCTCTGGGGTTGCTGTTTCCCATGTGTAGTACTTTACATTTGTCAATGTTAAACTTCATTTGCCACCTCTCAGCCCATCTGCTCAACCTTTCCAGATCCTGTTGCAGCAGCATAGTGTCAGTAGTGTCCTTGACAACCCTGCCTACCTTTGTATCGTCTGCAAACTTCGACATTAAGCTTGATATACCATCATCAATATCATTTATGAATACAGAAAACAATAATGGACCCAACACTGAGCCCTGAGGGACTCCACTAATAACATTAGTCCACGACGAGCAGTGTCCATTGATTACCACTCTCTGTCTTCTCCCCCTCAGCCACCCCTTTGCCCACAGCAGCAATTTGCCTCCAATGTTACACTGCTCCAATTTGTGCAGCAGTCTTCCATGTGCAACAGTATCAAAAGCCTTTCTAAGATCCAAGTATATAATATCAAAGTTATTCCCTGCATCCAGTTCCTTTGTGACTGCATCATAGTATCCAATCAAATTGGTCAGGCAAGACTTCCCCTTAACAAAACCATGCTGTGTCCGAGCTATAACTGAAGTCTTGTCTAAATGATCCTGCAGTGCTTCTTTAACTAGTGCCTCCATTAATTTTCCTGGAACAGAAGTTAAACTCACAGGTCTATAATTGCTTGTGTCAGCTTTTGATCCTCCTTTGTGAATTGGGGTCACATTTGCACATCTCCAGTCTATGGGTACCTCCCCTGTGTCAAAGGAAGCTCTCATAATTATGGATAAGGGTTTGCTTACTTTCTTTGCTGCCTCCTTTAATATAACTGGATAGATCCCATCCACCCCAGGTGCCTTTCTTGTGTTTATCTTCAACAATTTCTCCTCCACTTTACTCTCAGTTATTACAAGATTCTCTAGCTTACTGCTAGAGTTGAATACACCTCTGGCATTCCCCTCGCTAAATAACTCCTCATGTGTGAATGTCGATGCAAAATATTCATTTAGTTTGTTAGCTACCTGAGCAGGATCATCAACAGTTGACCCATCGATATCAAGTGGACCAATCTGATTCATCCCCTTCCTTCTAGAGTTTACATAAGTAAAGAACTCTTTGCTGTTTTTCTTTGCATCCCTTGCCAAAGATTTCTCGTAATCTGCCTTTGCCTGCCTAACCTCCTTTGTAACTTGGTTACAGATCAACTTGTATCTATCATAGGCTTCTGTGTCATGTGTTAATTTGTATGTATCCCATGCATGTTTCTTCTCTGCCATATGCCTCATCAGTTCATCTGACATCCATTTAGGCCTAAACCTTGAACAATATTTCTTAGTTGGTATGTAAAGCCCAGTAGCTTCCAAGATAAGTTCTTTGAATGCTTCCCATTTTGAATTTGCTGTTGGTAACATCATCAGTTGGTCCCACTGTATAGAATTTAAATACTGTCTCAGTCCATCGTAGTCGCCTTTACGAAAGCAATAACCCTTCCCTTTACCCCTAATGGTAGTTATCTCTTTGAGTAAATCCCACTTCAGCACACTGTGATCACTGCCACCTAGTGGTTCATTTATCTGCAGATTCTTAATGCATGAAGAATCACTGCTGATCAAATCAAGAGTATTCCTCCCTCTAGTTGCCTCCCGAACATGCTGATGTAGAAAACAATCATCCAATAAATCCACAAAAGCCTTGCTAGTGTGTGAGTGACCAGCCCACAAATTCCAGTCAATATCTGGGAAATTAAAATCTCCCTTATAAGACTCTGATTTACTGGCCCACTCTATTTCCCTGTACAGTTTCTTATTATACTCATCAGAGTCATTAGGCCTATAGCACACTCCTACTCTCAATTTTGATCTCCCAATGCTTATGTCACACCAAACTGACTCGACACTGCACTGTCCAGCGATGTCCACTGGCTTCACTTCCTTGGATTTTATGTATTTCTTAACAAATAGCATAACCCCTCCTCCCTTCCTATCCAGTCTATCTTTTCTGTAGACGTTGTACTCCCCAAATTCCAGTTCTGCATTCCTTATATCTGTGTGACATTAAGTCTCTGATATCCCAACAATATCTGCCTTTGATGTTTTGAGCAATACCTCAAATTCATCAAATTTATTTACTAAACTTCTAGCATTGGTGTACAAGCAAGTATACATGCACCTGTTTCTATTCTTAGCTACCCTAACACAACCCATGTGTTTACTTGTACTGCAATGACTCCCAGCAGTCTCTGAAATATCCTGAATCTTGTTTTTCAGGCTTCTGCCCATTCCAATAGAAGCAGTGCAATAATCTCTTTGCACTGCTTCTATTAATTAATTAATCTATTTGTCTTTGTATCCCCCCAAGCTAGCAGTTTTCCGACCCACCTAACACTGCCTCGATAGCATCAGCAAATATTCTTGCACCCTTTCTATTTAAGTGTATCCCATCCCTGTAGAAGCAATCCCTCCTGTTAACAAGTACAGTCCAGGCTGAAAAAAATTCTACCCCTTGAGCCTTGCACAATCTTTCCAGGGCCGAATTGATCGACAAGGCTCTCATCATATACTCCCTCCTATCGTGTCTGGGCAGAACTGCAGACACTTTCAAATTCAACCCTATTTCACGGCTTTTTTTCAACAGTGACCTGTACTTGTTAAGCAATTCTGCCGGTCTCTTACTCTTGATATCGTTAGTGCCCACGTGTACAACTATATCACCTTTTGTGCCCTTAAAAGATGATATCTGCTCTACAACGTCATCAACCTTTGCCCCTGGCAGACATACCCTGGTCCTGTTCCACCTATCCTTTTTACAAAGCATGTTCCTCGTTTCCCTGACAATAGAGTCACCAGTTTGTTATTTTTCGTACGAAAATGCCCATGGAAGAGGTACAGGGGACTACGGAGGCATATCCCATGATTGAAAGAGAAAAACGTCTTACAGAATTACAAGTTTTCTATAGCAGACATGATCTAACACAATTATTGCAAATTAACTGACTTGCTGAAATTTATCTCAGAAAATAATCTAGCTGAAGTTCTTAGTGAACTTACAAAACTTATAAAAGTTCTTTTGACCATTCGGATGACTACTTCAGAGTCCGAACGCTGCCATTCGACATTAAAAAGAATAAAAACATTTTTAAGGAGCACTATGAATCAGGAAAGGCTAAATGCTCAAGCAATGCTTTCAATAGAGAAAAGCTTGGTCAATAGTGCACCAAACTTGAATGAAAAAGTTATTAATCTATTTTCAACAAATAAAAACCGAAGAATGGATTTTGTTTTTAAATAAAAGTTCAAGTCTATTAATGGTAAATGTCTAGTTAATGTTTTGTAGTATTTTTAACTTGCTTATTATTATTACTGTGTATGCCTTATAACCAAAAACAATTTTCATAATGGATCTTGCATTTATTTTATTTTATGGCAGCATAAGGGCTCATGCTCACTGTGCTAACAGTGTCAGCGTAAGTTACTCCAGGATCACAGCACGTAAGATATCTTACTACTCTGTGGATCACAGTTAGCCCTAACGAGAATGACAATGAAATAAAATAAGGTAATTCTTATATCCCTTATTTGTGTAGACTTCTCTGAACTTACGTGATCGTCCTGGATCATAAATTATAAACCAAGTAAACACAAATAAAAGCAAATTAAAACATATGCTTTCAAAAGTGATCCAGTGAACAATCATACCTTTTTTAAAGCAGGATGTTCCTGCTTAAAAAAAAAAAAAGGTTACGATTATTATTAGCCATATGGTGCAAGGAAGCCTGAGGCTTTTGCTGCACCAGCCAAAAAAAAAAAAAAAAAAAAATTAAGTTACCCTGAGAGAGAGAGAGAGAGAGAGAGAGAGAGAGAGAGAGAGAGAGAGAGAGAGAGAGAAGGGAATCACCAAGGAAAGAGAAGAATGACGATATCCAGCTCAGGACCCTGGGTGTGCCAAGCCCATACTCACCAGATGTGAGCCCCTGGGGTTTATCAAACACTGTTAAATAGAGAACAGTTGGCAGTGGCGCAAGAATTAATAAATGTCGTTAACCTAGATGGCTTGTAACTTAATATGTTGGTAGTAGCATCACGCCCATCATTCTTTATGAAACTATTATCTTGTTTATCGAAGTTTATTCTAATATAAATAAGACGGTAGTAACGGAACAGTGGAGTTTGGTCTTTAGTCTTACACTTTTTCTAATTCTAATTGTGAAATGTATGCAAACACCAATAGTGCGGAGATGAGATAATTAACAAAGTACTAAATGATTCAGAATATCCCGATTCTTAATTAGGGATACGATAAAGCATCAAATAACAGTACAGGCTATTATCCTAGATGCATAAAAATTTAAAGCAAAATAAGTGAATGACTCTACAAATAAGATGGCTTTTAGAACAGCTTCAAAAAAAGATATTCCTGAACACAATTGCTTATTATTTTTCGATCTTAGTTATCGTTTGGAGAATCCTTGGCGCTCGACTACTTTCGCCAGAGTGATCGGGCTCATGTGATGCTACTTTTAAGTTCAATTTTTTTTATCAAAATAAAATAATAATAAATTCGCCAATTGCTGTCCTTCCATAATGGATGCACAAGGCTGAGTTCCAATTACGTTTCAACGAGTAGGATATGTTTTATTTTCACACCGTAGTCAAGTTAGTCGGTCTCAGGAGATGTGGATTTCACACATGGTGTTCCTTCCAAAAGGATTTCTCGTTAAACAAACAAGCAAAGCGACTATACAGTACACTAAACAGACAAAATAAACGGACTCCTGATGGCCCCAATTACTTTGACGCAAAACCAATCCACCAACCAACCAACTCAATTGTTCAAGATATTCCTGAACATTCCATGTTCCATGTTGACAACTGCCACAAAGCTCGTTACTTAGGTATCATCTGGCTTTTAAATTTCGTTAATACTGTATTCAGTTTATATTAAACTTTTGGGACTTCGAAGTCACAGTTCTTCCGTCTGAGTGCTCCCCATTTCGATCAGATGAAAAATGTACAAGTTGTAGCGTTTCTTATATTATAGAGAGTCATTCCTTACTTGCAAAGGAAAAGCAAGCTCATTATACAATGGTGAATCAAATGAAAAGAATATTCTTTTTTATTAATATCACTGGTACTTTATTTAAAAAACAACATCTCTGCCAAAGTTTACGCAATTATATGAGCTATACACGAGATTTTTTATATCCTGGTCTGACGTAGCCGAGTGGTCATGAGCGAGAGTGCAGTAGCACACGCTCTTTGAGTGGACAGGGGTTCAAGCTCGTGACTGCTAAATACGATTAACATTTGTATTGATTGATTTATTGTAAATTCCACTGACCTGGTGGTGATGTCGGAGTATAAACAAGAACATAGTCTTTTGGTTTCTGTCGATACCGTGTTTAAATTCCTCGTCTATGTGGAATCGAAGTCCTGCGAGATCATTTTCAGTCTTCCAAGCACATGGAAATCGAAAGATTAAAAAAAAAAAAAAGAAACGCTAAATCACCTCCCAATGCAGTTTCTGGCTGGTTGCCACATTGTGTAATACCGACTCTGGTTGTCCGTCGTGCAACAAACTGAACCCTCAACAAAGCTCCCGGATCTCTCCTTCTTGACGTACATCGCACATCAAGAAGGATTAGTACGTAATTTTGTGAGTTGACTTTCTTAATTTTATTTTGTTAATTTTACGGGTTTAATTTCTTCAGCCGTGATCATGACCGATGTTATTTTTTCCACTGCATGACTGCGTTACTTGCTCTCAGGTCTGTACTACATCTGATCCATAGTCACTATGCAATTCAAGAGGTGACTTCCTTTCTTTTACCTCGCGTCAGGCTGCAGTCACAGTCTCATTTGAAAACATTTCTGTTCGACGCTGAGACCGACTGACTCATCCATCTTGTGAAGAGAGCCCATAAAAATTTCTTGCGTCATGACGATATTCGAACTCGAGCTTTTTCCATCTGGTGTGAGAGAACGGTGATTATAACCATTGTGCTACCCACAAGAGCGCAAAGATTGGAAACTCACTTCGCACACACTTTCCCGTACTGCAATTTGCCCTCGCTGGTTTTGCAATACAGCAACTAAGGCCGTGAGGCATGAGTGTTTGTGTTCGCAAATGGCATTTATTCTATGGTTATGTTTGTCAGTTTGCTGGATGGAGGGTAAAAAAAAAAATTCCAGGAAGAAGAATCAAGCAATCATTGCGGGAGACCGACTGTCCAGGCCATGGTGCGAAAAAGGGGATACAAACACAATGTACCCCCGCTTAATTGAACGAAGAAACAAGCCGGTTAATCCGTTGTTACATTTTCGGCTTGAAATAACAATAACTAAAAAAAATACGAAGGGAAAAAAATCATAGCTGAACATTTATTAAGCATAAAAAACAATAACTTTGTGCTTAGTAAATGCAAAAAATACAAATACCATATAGTTGGAAACAGAAATCAACTGCGGCTGCATTCTTTCTTATATCACAAGCCAATCTTTTCCATGATTCATCTTCATGAAATCTTTCTACCAATTTTAATTTCTTTGCAAGAGATAAATTGTCGAATAACTTTGAATAAATGTGGCTTCGAAAAAGAAACCCATTAAATTTATCAATCCGTTAGTCCTATCATGAGGAAACAATTTATATGGGCAGAAGTCGGAAAGAGGAGAGGCTTCATTTATTGGGAGAGGAGGGTCCTATCATTGTCGGTACTGATGTTGTATCACAGATAGCAGAAAAATGTGGCTCGGGGCACATAGAACTACCGTTCTTCTTGTCCTTATAAAGCAGTTTAATCAATAATTCTTACTTGGGGCGTCTTATATCAACTAAAATACACAGCAACATATTTAGAGATCTGCATAAAAGATTCTAACATCGTTTCTAAGACTGCACGAAAAGCCAGAATGAAACTCAAATTTCTTCTTTAGATTTTGTGTTAACTCATACAGTTCTTTGTGTAGGAGCTTCTTTTTTTAATTTAAATTTTATAGATTTTAGTTTATTATTCATAAAAGTATTCAATACGTTTAATCCTTTCCAAACTAGAAGAACGTGGTCTACATAACGGATCCACACTGACAGTTCCAGAGGCTGTATTAGTGCCTTCCTCGATATTTGTTGATTGGCTTGTCTTTTCAATTACATTATTCATGAAATTGCAGGGAACCTTTAACTGGAAGTCATCGACCTACACCAAATCGAAAATTTCTCTTCTGTGAATCTTGCTGAAAAATGCTTTAGAGAACTGCACCGTTATATAGACGGAAAAACTGCTCATTGCTCGAGAGATGAAAATCAACTGAGGTGTGAAATGACGAAACATTTGGGGGTAGTGGTCCTTATTTCCTTATTAAAGACTGCAAGTAGCATTGTGAATTGACATCGGTAAGTTTAATGTGCCACATTTAGGTCCTCTTTCTTAGTCTATTTTTAACTGTTTTTAAATAGAAGTTTAACAAAATTGTGAAAGAAAGAAAATAATATAAAGCTTCCTTGTCGTTCCAGAATACACCATCCTAAAAATAGACAATATATTATGCTTTATTCTTTCACTTTGAATGTCAAGTTAAAAGAAATTTCTTTCAAATTCTTCCACGCTAATATGCATTTGTAATAATGCTGTCATCTAAAGTGCTTTTTCATTTTTTCCCCCATCAAACATTCGAGCATCCAGAAATATGTCTGGTTGTTGCCATCACTCATGAGGGTGTAAACGATAATAAGATTATTTCAACTTAACAGGGCCTGTCATTTGGACTACAAGCGTTAAGGCTCTTTATCAGATTAGACTAATGGACTATGATGGTGGCTGAACGCTGAGTAATTGCCTTCAGCCGACAGACAAGCTGTTGGGAAATACCTCTCTCTCTCTCTCTCTTTTTTTTTTTTTTTAGCTACTTGAGGGAGACATTGCTGCCAGCTCTCCCTATTATTACAAATCTGTATAATGCAGTATTTTAAACGTTACATAAAATGTGCATGGTATGCGCGGCATTTTGAAACATTGTAATGGGTTCATCTCCAAGAACGGCTGACAATCATTAGGTGAAAGGAAAAAGTATAATTTCTATTTATTTTCACAAGTTGCAGTACTGGAAAGGGAAGGGAAGCCCGTATTCTCTGGTGGATGTCTGTTAGTTGTTGTAGAGTTTTAGACGCATCAGCAACTTTAGGCCATATTGCGTCGTATATAATGTCTGTAAATTGCGTGCATTCGTGGTCGATTTGCTGTTTGCTGGACTAAAACTCCAAGTTTCTGGGACAAAAAAAAAAAAAAAAAAAACCATACACCCTCCTCTGAGATCGACTAACTCGGCCACGTTGTGAAAAATACCCTTAAAATTTCCTCGCGTCATTGACACGATTCGAACTCAGATCTTCGTTAATTCTGATTAAATTTATATATCTGAATTAAAAAAGGAGATTAATTAAGCATTAAAAATTAGTCTTCCCCTTTATTTTTAATTGAAGTTATTTGTTAATTAGTTTAATATTTACATTTTACTTACGTTACGTGAATACTAACTAATGAATTAAACATTAAAATAACTTTTCATCTCCCAAAAAATAAATTTCCATTATGATTTAAAAAAAAAAACACATCTGTTTTGAAAACACTTATGAATATTACCTCGGCTAGGTGGCAGCAGCGAAATTTGATTACTAAAATTAATATTCCTTTTTAAGAACGTAAACAATGTTATCAGCTGACTGCACGACAGTTATTTCCATGTACGGACAGTTTCAAGTGGTATGCTTTCGATCAACGTCGGAGATAGCACTTAGAAAAACAAATTAGAAATTTAGAGGCATGACATACAAGTTTAAATATCCTAGAAGTTTGTCATTGTGATCTTAATTGCTTTTATGTTACAGTGCCACTACTATATTTCTCTTGGAGTCTCATTAGACAGCAAGCTAATTACAACGAAACTGGACCAAATTTGGTTCAGTTTCGTTGAACTAAACGAAACTGAAACCCCCCCTCCTTTATATTGATTTCAAACGAAATAATTACTATTTCATATATACATAAATAGACAAAAATAACGGCAACATATCACAAAATATTAAAAAATCAGTAAATAAATCACTAAAGTAATCGCAATTTCCTTACATAGTATTAACAATGCATTTTGAGTTATGTATCAGCTGTATGCCGACTTTAGATGTATTTGCAACATTATTAGATGGCAGAAAGAGCAGGTTATAAAAGGACTGAGCACTCAATGCAGTGCTAGTGGGGTCGGTATGTACATGTTTTATGTGGTTTGAACTTAGTAAACAGGGCTTCGATGAAACCATGAATGCAGCTGTCTGTTGTGACATTTTGAACAATTCTGCCTTACCTGCATTGTGACAATTCTTTGGAGAAGGGTGAGAACGTTCCGCGTCACAAATCACAGTCATTACAACGATGGTGTACTGCCACTTCCAGCACAGATCTGAATTCATTTGAACAACTGAGATACAGAACGTTTTTGAACAACTCTAGGACGTTTTTGAACAACTGAAATACAGAAGTATCTCAGTTGTATTTTGCCTGTAGGCTCGTCTAAAAACCCAAGTTTCGGGACTAAAACCGTGCTATTTGCCTGAGACCGCCTAATTCAGCCACGTTGTGAAAAATGCCCATAAAAACTGCGCGCATCATCGACGTGATTTGAACTGTGGTCTCTTCCATCCGGTGTGGGGCAGAAGATGATTATATCAATTGCTCTATCCGCGATAGCCATATACAAGGTGAGCCAATATTACATGGAGCGACAAAAAATAAAATTATTTTTTAAAGTTTTGATTACTAAAAAATAAATAGATTATTCAATCGACGTGGGCCGTGTGACTCTTAAGACCTACAGCATCCATATGAAACAGATATCCTCCCTTCCTCTGTTCCAACAAATTATTGTTATTGGAAAACCAATTTTTATTTCTACGTTTTTTCAAAACCGTTTACTTCTTTTTGAATCTCTCTGTATATTTAATGATTAATATACGCTATATTGCCAAAAGTATCCCAGCACCCCTGGAAATTTGGTAAAATAAAAATACTTGCCATCCACGTTTCAGGAATATGTATAAAAGCAAATGCACTCACCCTAGAAACAAGGCCTGCGCAGAGTGCCGATTTTAATCTAACCAGACACCTTTGGGATGAACTGGAACGTTGGCTATTGGCCAGACCAACACGTCAGCAATGTCTAAATACTTTAAAAGGTTCTTTGAAACATGCAAGTGTAAGATATATAGTAGTATGCCGTATATACGAGGACGATTATAAAAGTAATGAATATTGCGCCTACACTGTATACCCAGTAGTTGCTTTACTAAGTGAGCTGATGATGGTTTAGTTATTATTCATCAACTTATTTCGTGTTATCATTAAAACTGTTTTGCTTTAGAATGAAGGTGGGTTTAATCTTTTATTGCCTCTAGTCAATGCTTTTACAATCAGAATACAAGTCTGTATCTTCCGTGAAATACAATCAGATCAGTCAGTATTTATCGCTTGCAGACGCCCTCGTGGGTAGCACAGTTGGTAGGGTCGCCGTACTCCCCCACACCGGGTGGAAAAGACTAGAGTTAAGAGTCCCGTCGATCCAGGAGGATTTTTTTAGGCCTTTTTCACAACGTGGCTGAGTTAGTCGGTCTCAAGCGAGGGTAGTATGGTTTTTTCGTCCAGCAAACAGAAAATCGACCTTAGAACACACACAATTTACAGACAATATACACGAAGCAATATGGCCTTAGTCGCTTGATGCTCCTAAAACCTTACTACTATTACAACTACTACTACCTGCGGATAATGTAGAGTTGTACTCGTCCAATATGCCATTATTGCCATATTTGTAATTTTAAGTGTAAGGAGGCTACCTGAAAAATGTACTGTATATATAATGCAAGATCCCATCTCGACAACTCCCTAAGCTTTATTCTGTTTCTCCGTTATCAGTAAACAACAATTTTCCTGTGGTGTCCAATGTTTACTCATTGCGTCAATCGCTAAAATATTAAAGATTCATCCAAGGTCAAAGTAATCCATCCGCTCTTCAGTGGCTCTCAAAATTAGTTTTTTATTACCTTCTTTATTAACTTCTTTGCCTTTACAATCCAGCCATAAGGGAATCCTTTTATATTTTATTATTACATGTTATTCTAATAAATGTTAATATTAACATAATATTGTTTTAGTTTATACTGTATTTAACTAGGAACACGATGTGTAAATACGATTTGATAAGTGGGTAGAGGAAAGTGAAAAGGAGAGTGTCTTCATCAGTTCTATTTTCAGGATGGAACCAAGAAATAACACGCCATTTATGTAGCTGCTATCTAATAAAAGTAGCGCGTGGAATATACTTTACATTCAGTCAATAAGTTTTACACAATAAATACCATTACATCCTAGCAAGTCGGCTGTGTGGGCTGAGCAAAGCAAGTAGCCTCAGTGTACGCAAACGCCATCTTTCTATATCTATTATAGAAAGTTATATACACAATAGTTACTACACTCCTAATTAATCTGAATTAAAAACTTAACATTAAATGCAGTATTTTTTTTACAAAACAATGATGTAGCAGTAGCCTAACGTTTCGTTAGAGAAAATGTACACATCTTCAGGGTTTCTGGCATAGCTGTTAAGCCACCGATCTAGTTCAGTAGCATAAGGAGATATTCTAATTCAGTAAAATTTTCTCATAGAAGAATTATTCATATATATAACTCGACGTTAATTATTAATAAACTAAAACGTAATCTATTTCATAATAAAAACCACGCTATAAAACATGAATGGCTAACCAAATATCCCTAGTTCTCTTCATCCCAAAAGCCCTCAATGAACCTGACTTGTTTTCCTGTTTTATTCTTCTATAAGGGACTGTTTTTCAAACCAGGTTCTTAATTCATATATTTTTGGATATTCAAGGACAAACTTCGAGTTATTTAACATGTTTACAGACTGTGGGTTGTCTCAGACTGGTTCGTCTCTGCCCACATAGAATGAGGCATTTGTTGGTGTTAATGTGGGTCGTTATCTACATAGTGCAATCACAGAAAGGGGGGGGGGGAAATAAAAAGAAAAGAATAATAATTCCGAGCTCATTGCTCTGTCGACAGAGCTTGAAACCAATAGTGTGAGTTGTCAGTCAACTAATCTCTTTATAAAATCGGCTCCATTTGCCTCAGGTTCTGCCGCATTATGTAGGTGTGTTAGATATTATATAAGGGTGGTGCTGAGTAATAACTGGCCCAATTTTTTTTAATAATTGTAATAAAAGAAATTCGTCGAAAACATGCAGTCGTTCTGCTTTCAATAGCTGTCATTATCTTGCGAATCATGGCGAAATTGGCTGGTGTTTAAACAGACGACATTTTGAAGCTGAAAAAAAAAATAAATAAAATGTCGTCTGTTTTTACTATTTTAGAGAACGTGAGTACGACGACAGCTAAGCTTATCTACAAGTTTCTATCTATAAAATATTTTGTGATAAGTACTGCCATCTGACAGCGCATGCTGTGAAATAAAGCTAAATGATTTACAGCTTTTAAACATTGTATAAACTAAGTACACATTTGGAATAGTTAGTCCTTGTTCACAAGGATTATATAGCAACCTATTTCCTCAAGGCTGCTCGTACAGAAGAAGCAGAGTAGAGATATTCCATAATCTAAGACTTCTGATATCTATGATGGTTTTTTTTTTTTCAAATAGCTCATGATTTGTATAACATGATTAGGATCGTCCTTTATGTATTTATGCAAATCTAGACGATTAACGCAAACAGGTGGTGTGCAACATATGGAAGGTATGTGCAACCACGATAAAGGTGTGCGTTGGTACCACTACCGCATTCCATGCACTAGCAATGAAAAAAGCAAAGAATCTCCTCAATGTGTAATCGTTGGTGCGCGTGTGATACGATAAAAAAAAAAGAAAAAAAAAAAGACACGTACTCTTGTTGGGCATTCCAAGATGCTTCCTATCCGAGTTTTCCAAAAATGGAGAAATGCAAAAAAAAACAAAAAATGATGGCTGTGCGCCCGCAGACCTAGGATGCACTACACATATGCAGAGTCTGTAACGGATTGTTAAACGACAGCAAAAACTAACTAATACATAAGACGGGGTATCAAAAAGTTCGTACCCTGACCTAAATAAAACATTAGTAGGAAGATGCTGTTTTTAATATAAGTTCATCCTATGACACTGTAAAAAAGTGGAAGTGGGAGTTCTAGTGCGGTCGTACAAGTCTTTGATAAGCCAAGAGAAGGAAGGCCATCAAATATCCAGACAGTGAGACGGTTGCAAAGGTTGAGCAGCTGGTGCTCTGAGTGACAAATGTGGGACAATTCATTTAATCGCAAATGCAGTGGGAATTAGTTATGGGTCTGCCCACAGCATTTTGCATGACCATTTGCACTTGTGTAAGGTCTCCGCACGATGGGTTCCAAGATTGATGACGCCCTTGCAGAAGCAATGTCGAATGCAATGTTCTTGCCAACTGTTGGATTTATGTAATGCGGATGTTGAGAACTTTTTTGATCGGTTGGTGACAAATGAATTCTGGGTGTACAATGAAGAAACCACTGCGTGGACGCCACTTTGATTCGTCTCAGGAAGTCATCAGTGAAGTGGAATCGTGGTTTCAGGCAAAAAGTGCATATTTCTCTGATCAAGGCATTAAACAACTGATCCATAGATGGGAGAAATGTGTTACTATACATGGAGAGTACATAGAAAAGGATTAAAGTTCCTGTGAAGTTTCACCTTTCTAGGGCTATTATTTCTAGATAAGGGTACGAACTTTTTTGATACCCCTCGTAGTTGCTGCTTCCCACATTTAATCCGTAGGGAGAGGATCCAGGTCTTTAAAAAGTCGAAACTGTCACACATCTGAATGACAGCAAGCCTCTCATTACATAGAATGACTTAATTACGCAGCACCATCCTATAGGACGATGGTGATGGTCTCAGCAAAAGCGTCTTCCAGTAAATCAGGCAATTCATGTGTTTCTTAATAAATTATTTTCTGAATTAACGTCGATTATGTTATCAGTATGAAATCATGTTATTTTACATCCATTTCGCTGATGCCGGAAGTGATGTCACGGAACTTTAATATTATTTTTCTTAAAAACTGCGCAATTTAAAAAAAAAAAAAAAGTTTTAATATTTTTTTATTTTCGATTTGTTTGTTGTCAGGTGCCCATTGTAGAATTTACGACATACAATTTTGCGTTGTGACACTGTAATGTCGTTATGCGTTTCAAGACAAATTTTTCGTGGGTTTTCATTAAATTTTGCTAACAGATCCGCCCAAAATTGCGCAGTAGTTGCTTTTGTGTCATAACATTCGAGGGAGGGGAGATTACTCAAAGAAGGGTTTATAATTTTGTGCATTTCCGTATCTGACGTTGCTGCACGCCATTTTGTTGGCATGCAGGTACTTTCCAGTGAGCTCCTCGCTGTGTTAAATGAAAACTGCCTCACATGTCATGAATTTTGAAAATTTCGTCTTCCGGTTGTTACATACTCACTGTTCCATAGTTCGTTTCTCACGCGTTACTAATGATTTCCGTTGGTTATGGTGGTTCATTCTGTCAAGATTGTCCATAGAATAATGAAAAGGGTGGAGACTGAAATTCCACTCGAAAGATAATTCAGAATAATTAACCTGCGAAACAGTCAGACCAATAGAAAATATCTTTCTTACTTACAGTATTTGTTATCTCAAGAGCAAGGTTAGGTACACATATCCATCTTCCTAGTGTCCAATTTTTGCCAGTATAGTTTTCTGTTACGATACTTATTTCATAATGAGAGGATATTTAGTAATGTTGTACGTTATAAAAAAAGAAAGAAAGAAATTGCATGACACCGGAAATATAATTATAACACACATAATTTAATATCGTCATTAGAATTAATAAGCAAGGAAAATGCTCCATCTTCACAACAGGTTGCCTCGGTATTGCATTGCAAATAAACGGCGTGTAAAGAATAAATAAACTCTGTTTATTTATTCTTTACACACCGTTTTGGCATAAACAGATATAAATCTTCGAATGAAGCTCTAATTGGTTAGCTGCCAAAGTACCATAATAACTGACGAATGACTATGATGCATATTTGTTAGGATTAAAAGAAGAGTGAACAGAGTATAGAATCCTGCTTCGTAAAAATTCACTTAGCCTCTTTTTTATTATTATTAATAAAACGTGAGACAATGTATATTCATGACAGTTTGGGTGGATGAAAATCCTTTCCCTTATTGCAAGGTACAGGCAATTTATGAAAAAAGAAAGTTTGCACTTAGGAATTGGGTTGGCTGCAATCTAAGATAGATTTCTCAATTCTGCAATGTTTGAAACCTTTGTTTCTCTTTAAAAGGTTCCAGTTCGTTCCTATTCATTGTTGATATTGTGCTAAACACAAGGGCGCCAAAAGTTAGGGGCGCCTGGCACTGGTACAATGTACAGTACTAATCAAAAGTTTTAATGTTTTCATGCGTTTTATAACAAATTTATTTCCTGAATTCACGTCGAATGAGTGTGAGGTTCACACACTCATTCGTCAGTGAGGTATCACTGAGGTTCCCAATCTTTTGATTGGGAACCTCAGTTGGTTTTAATGTCCCAATCTTTTGATTGGGAACCTTGAGTATACATACTTTTATGAATTAATATACAGGGTGTTTCAATTGAAACGTACTGGCGTATATCTCGCTTATTTTTAACTTTACGCTGTTTGTCGCATGGACGGTTTTTTTTTTTTTTTTTGTCATATTTGGGTAGGAATTTTTGAATTTGTTGTTTAAATTAGACTAAAGTATTATCGTTTAGATTTTAAGATTTCTAAATTTAAAATTTTGCTAATCTACTGCTTTTTCATCAATGGGAAAGTTGCGCTCCGTCCTCAGTATAGTTTCGAAAGCAAGTGTAAACCATAGTGCAAAATAAAGAGCCAACGTCTGATTCTAATATGGGGGTTGTTGGTTTTAATGTCCCATGAACTGCCATGTTCTCGCCGATCCACTAGGAATAACAAATACCTTTGCAGTAGAGAATGTTATGCAAATATGGACATGATTTGATACTTCAATTGGCGCAGCAAAATCCAGAATACAAACTGGCGTGCGGCGGAAATATGAAATTTGCTCCTCACACTGTTAGTCGACCCACAAACTGAATGAAGAGCGCAGCAAAGTTCATCAGAAGTAAAACTTCTTGGCGTTTATTCGCATGCACGATTTATAAAATCGTGTGAAAATATGTTTTCCAAAAATGATTTATGAGAGATGGTGTTACTATATGGAGAATACGTCGGAAGTTCTGGAGCAACAGCAAGTAAATGTACTGAGAGACATCCTCAGAGGCTGCATATATCACATACCACAATTGTGCTTGTTGTGAATCCCTTTACGCTTAGTGGAATCGTGATGCATAAAAAGGGATACACATGTGCACAGAATTTGGAACATCTTCAAGATGTTATGGCATTTTTCCTGTTAAACCGAACTAGCAGTGTCCGGGAAGCTTCTTCCACATGTGGGATCAAGCAATGATTGCATAAAAGTGTTGACACAAAACAGTTGAACTTTTGCAATTTTCTATTAACCAAGGCAGAAGAAAGTGCGCCGACCGGGCTAGCCGGATGGGTAAAGTGCCTGCCTGCCTGCCTGGCAACCCAAAGGTCGCGGATTCGAATCCCGCCTCGGGCTTGTTTCAAAGTACTGCAAAAACCTTGGGAGATGCATTATGGCCACAGAAGCGGATGCGCCAACAACTACCCCAAAAAAAAAAAAGCAAGTCCCAGTTTCCTCAGCAATATCCTGTGGACTGATGAAGCCATCTTCACTCGAGATAGCTTTACCACCAAGCACAGTTCCCGCTACTGGGCTCTTATCCGTCAAAACCCACACACACCCTTAAAGAAATACTAGTCATCAAGTGAGATGGTCTGTCAATGTGTGGTGTGGCATATGGCGAGATGACATTGTCTATCCAGATTTTCTTGACTGATTGGGAGGAAAAAATATTACGAATTACTTACCACTAACGAACGTATCTGACTACTAAAAAAGTTCCGTAAACACCGAAGTCCGACAACTTTGGTTTCAGCACGATGGCGCCCCAACATAAAACTGTAGCAGTACAACGGTGGGTACAAGGCATATTTAAAAGCCAGTGTATAGGATATGGCGGCGTTGTGTCTTGGTAACCATGTTCTTCCGTTTTCACTCCTTTAGACTTTTTCTTTTGAGGTTTCATTAAAGCAAGAGTATACGAAACATCCATTAACAGTACAGACGATCTCAAAGGGAAAATACGTAATATGCGTTGAAATTAACAGCGTTAGTCTACATAATGTTCTAATTTTATACGGGATTACAAGCTTGTATTATGGCAGGAGGCCACATCCACAAAGAACAGTGGCCATAATCTTGAGCATCCCAAAAAATGGTAGCCATAATCTTGCCAGCTGAAGATCGTGTCTGAAATTTTTTGAGTTGGGGAGAACCCTTGTGCCTCCATTGCATTAGTCCTTGCTTGGTCTCAGGATCCTAGTGATGAACCCATGTTTCATCAACCGCAACAATTCTGGAGATGAAAGTTTCCGGATCCCTTCCATAAAGCTCTAAATTCTCCTCACAACACCGTACTCCGAATTGCTTCTGCATAGGGGTTATAAATCTGATGACCCACCTTGCATTGACTATAGTCATCCCTAAATGTTCATGGAGGATGGTTATAACTGTTCCTGCAGATATGTCATTCCAGAGATTTGGGACATCTTTAAACGTCTGTCATTCAGCATAAGGGTTTCCACAGCTTCGTACATTTCTGAAGTGGTCACTGTCCCAAGCCTTCCTGGACGTGGATCATCTTTGATGGACTCGACCCACACATTGTTTTGACCAGAATTTCACCTGGTATTCTGAAGGTACACTCTTGACATACACAGTCAACATCCTTTCATGAATGGCCTTTGGCCCATTTCCTTCTTTGGTGAGAAACTTGATGACTGAACAATGCTCCAAATTCAGCAAATCCATACTTTGATACAGGTATCTTCCTTCTTTTTGTTACAGCAGCACAACATAAAAACATAGTGGGATAAAAATTAGTATAATTCAAGTTGAGATATGCAGGAACATAATAAATCAAGACACATTGAAATAAAACTATGGGAAGTACCTTAGGTAGATAAATATACAGTATATACATATCTACATAAGGGAGATATACGCACATATACCCAAGGGAGATTATATATATAGCGACACATAACTGCCTTGTACAGTTAATTGTTCGATACAGGTAAACGCGCCGACCACATATAACCGTTGCGTTCGTTTGCTTTTTCTTCAAATCGGTTCACGCTCGTTTCCGAAGTACACCGATAATGTTTTTAAACTAAACCGAGGTAAAAAAAAAAAAATGATAAAAAAAAGTTGTTGATTAAGCAAAATTCAAATATAAACGATGATACTTAGTCCTAATTTAAACATTAAATTGCCCTCGTGGGTAACACAGTTGGTATAATCGTCCGCACCACACCAAGTAGAAAAGACCTGAGTTCGAATCCTCTCAATGACGCGAGGAATTTTATGGCCCTTTTTCACAACGTGGCTGAGTTGGTCGGTCTCAGGCAACGGCAGCATAGATTTTTCTCTCGGAAATTCGGTTTTTTTGTCCAGCAAAATCAACGCAACTTACAGGCATATTATATATATAGCGAAAAATGGCCTAAGCTGCTGATGCCTTAAACCTAAAATAACTAAACATCAAATTCAAAAATTTCTGCCTAAATATGACAAAAAAACAAAAGTTCCGAAGACAATTAGCCTTAAACTTAAAAATAAGGAAGACAGTAGACCCCACTTTAATTGGAACACCCTGTATACGTTAATATATATAATCTCACAGAATGAAATAAAAGATGCTTCATGCTTGCATTAGTTGGATGGTTTATCTATACCAGTGTTTCCCAACGTGGGTCCCACGCCCCACATGGGGGCAATTTGATTGTTCAGGGGGGCAATTCAAAAATTGCTCGTCTAGAGTTTAAAACAACCGGCTACTATGATTTAACTTGTACAAAAGAAGAATTGTTGGTATCTCAATTTTAAATAAGCATTCGTTAAATGTTGTACTTTCTATAGAGCTGCACTTGAAAGTTTGGAGTAATATCAACTACAGTTTGCTCGGAGAGTATTGCTTACTATGCCTAGTGAAGGAATAGTACATACTGTATTGGACGATTGCTTATGGCATATGCAATGTGCAAGCAAAGTGGTTGTCTACTGTAGCCTACCGCAAACTCAGCATGTTATATGAAATAGGTAATTCCTTTCATACAAACGCTCGTTTGGGCATCGTGACTGTACATTTGGATAGGTTTGACGATCTCAGATTAAAATAAAAATTACTTTGTCCACGCACAGAATTATTATTAATGAAGAACCGCGATACACAATGGTATGTATTTGTCGTATATATATATTTCTGTGGTCTCAGTAAATAAGCAAATAAGTCCAAAAACTCGAATTTGCAGGAGAGGAAAAATAAACTTCACACTCTCATATAAACACGCATATATTCGAATATACAAATATTTATTACTCACGCTAAAACTACAATAACGAAGATAGCTGCGTGTCACATAATAGTAAATAATAAATACTTTATTATAGTGCACTTATCTCATTTTTGACAAATTAGACTTATCTGCTTGTTCACAGAGACCACAGATTTAATAGCCCGAATTCAGTAATTCGTGTGATTTATTCATTCAAAAAGCGTACTAATAATTAATTTTGATATATTAAAATAAAATTAAATTAACTTTAATGCATAGTTTATTTTTAGTTTTTGATTTATCTTATATTTATTTCTTTCAGTTGCGCAGTAAAATGAGTAGTGCAAGTAAAAAAAAAGTTCGTCAGTATTCAGAGGAATACTTAAAATTTGGTTTCATACCCGCTATCCACGATCAAAGGTCACCTTTTTGTCTTTTATGCCAACAATGCTTGACCAACGAATCAATGAAGCGAGGTCGTCTTGAGGCGCATTTGAAGGCGAAACATAATGCTCATGTAAATTCAGATTTAGATTACTTTCAAACTTTAAAGAAGAATTTTGAAAAAAGAGCAACATTAAAGTCTCTGTTTATTGCTCATACTGCAACTGTCAATCGTACTCTTGAGGCTAGTTATGAAATTTCTTTACTCATTGCTAAATCTGGGAAAAATCATACTATAGGAGAGAATTTAATCAAACCATCAATATCAGCATTTCTTAAAACAGTTCTGGAAAAAGATGACAAAGACGTGAAAGCTATGCCACTCAATAACAATACTGTTAGCAGAAGAATAGATGAAATGAGTGAAGATATTGAAATACAACTTGTTGGAAAGCTGAAAACAAGAAAATTCTCAGTGCAAATGGATGAATCAACTTTGAGAGACAGTGAAGCCGTACTGATAACTTATGTGAGATATATTGATAAAGGTAATTTTGCTGAAGAAATGTTATTCTGTAAATCATTAGAGAGCACCACTACCTCCAAAGATATATATAATAAGCTAAAAAATTACTTAGATGACAATAATATACCAATGAAAAATATAACATCTTGCGCTTCAGATGGTGCTCCTAATATGATGGGCAAGAAAAATGGCTGCTTAAAATTGATGAAAGATGAGAATCCAGAAATGCTTCTTGTGCATTGTGTTATTCATAGGGAAAACTTGGTAGCTAAAAATATTTCGCCTGTTCTTCATGAAGTACTAAAATCAGTTATAAAATGTGTCAATGCTATTAAAGCTAATGCCAAATGTGAGCGTCTCTTCAAGCTTTTTTGTGAAGAACAAAATGGAGACCATGTGAGACTTTTACTTCACACTGAAGTAAGGTGGCTCTAGAAAGGGAACTGCTTGAAAAGATTCATGGAACTATTTGATACTATTAGTGACTTTTTAAGTGACAAACCTGAAATGAAGCATCTGTTAACGGTCGATGGTAAAGCATTTGTGAGTTATTTAGCCGATATCTTTGAAAAACTAAATATATTAAATAAACAACTTCAAGGAACAAATAAAACTCTCGTCGATGCAAAAGCGAAGATATTTGGTTTCATTACATTTATTGAATTATGTCAAAAATATATTTGTAACAAAAATTTTGAACAGTTTCGTTGGCTGCAAAAATGTGAAGTGACTGATACCGCTGTACTTGTTATTGTCGATCATCTGAAAATTCTGTCCGCTGATTTAAAAGAAAGGTTTTCTGATTTAAAACAAATTGATTTTCCAACCTGGATGATGCAACCAATGTATCAATTTGTCTGATGTATCAATGCAGTACCAAGAAGAACTCTCAGAAATGCAAAATGATGAGTCAGTTAAAACTTTATTCAATATAAAAGGAGCGATGGCATGGCTTTGTGATGAAACAGAAATTAAATACCCAAATTCAACCAACTTTGCAAGAGAGCTATTGTTACCGTTTCCATCTTCATATTTAGCTGAATGTGGATTTAGTGCCATAAATGATTTGTTCCTAAAGAAAAGAAATCGACTGGATATCACAAAACGGGGAGACTTGAGACTGAAGCTGACTAAATTGGAGCCCAATATAAAATCTCTCTGCGGCAAGCATCAAGCACAAGGGTCTCACTAAATTTAGTGCACTCATCTAGAAGTGACTTCACATGGAATGTTGAAATTATTAAACAATTAAATAATAATTACTAAAAATTAAAATATTATAAAAAAATCTTTCATATAAATTATTTTGTACTTGAATTTTAGTTGTCCATTATATGTTTTGAAAATTTACTTACTGTTTTTTTCTTAATAATTTCCTAATGATTTCTTCCTAAAACCTAAGTTTTGTGTCCTGAACAAGTTGTAATTAGGCTTCATTTAGGAAATAATTCAATTTTTGAATATAAAAAATATGTATATCGGTGTTTCCCAACGTTACATAGGGGGCATCAGAATTTTAGAAAGACTTAGGTGGGGCATGGTAAAAAAAAGGTTGGGAAACACTGATCTATACTGTATTTTGTTTTAAAAAGTGTTTCATAAAAACAACACGCTCCTCTCCCTCTCAAAAAAAAAAAAGTGTATCCCCAGGTACAGTATTGTTCTGTACTGATTAGCGTCGTGCGAGTGGTGTTTCTGCTGCGATGGGACACTAATGAAGGGAGGTTTCTTTGTAGGGCGGGGAAACTGGCGGTTTCGTACACCTGGCAAAATGGCCAGGTGTATGAATCCATTTTACAGCTTGCTGAGCAGGAAGAGCAACAGTTCGGAAAGCAAATTGAAATTTAAATGCTTCCTTTATTCATATAAAAAAAAAAAACATGTTGGCAGGTTTGCTGGTTCACGTGTACCAGATGCTTATTTTTAGTTCCAGATCACATTTCACACTCGGTGTGCAGAAAATTGAAGCCGCCCGCTGTATATTTTATTATTATAAAGTCCGGAAAGCAATACCAGGCAACTCGGCGTTCCAACTCCCACAATAGTATTTCTTGGTGGTAATCAAAACCAGAGCAAAGCAGACCGAGTAGATACCAAGAAAAATCTGGGGCCCTTACAGAGGCCCCTTTTACCTTTATTTTCTCGAGGAGGGTCGCCATTTCTTTCCAGTCCGATCACGATCAAAATTACTGTCAGAAGAAAAACTAAGCTGTCCGGTGTAGCGTTCTGGATATTACTGATATGTGAGTAAATAAATGAGTAAATCTAAACCAGGGTTCGCCAAGTTTAACCATGAACACACATATTTCAATCTTCGTTTAAGATGACAGATCAAAATAAAAATGTACCTCACCAGGATAATGTAGTCTTTCCCTACTCATCTACTGTAAATTTGGGTATACATTCAGGGCCAGTCCTACAATTAGGGAAACCCCCAAGCAAGACTTAATATTATTCAATCTGGTTGTCCTGGACTGCTCTTTTCAATAAGGGGGAGGGCCCCAGGTGCGTTACACCTCTCCCCTAAGACCGGTCCCTGAATGCAATCCGGATTCCAAAGTTACTTCTAGCTTCTTTTCCTTTATTAATTGTTATTTTAATTTATTAATTATGTGTTGTTTTGTGTGGAACGACGCTACCGGGTAGTTATATGGAAATTTCAGTCTCTCTGATGCTTTTATTAATCCATCAGCGACGTCTTCCCAACAGCTACTGGTTTGAATCGAAACAACAAAGTTCCATCTGCTGTATTTCGTACACAAAGGTTATCTTTTGTCTCACCGGTCCCTTGGGCTGAACTTACCTGTAGCAGATAATATCTTCGGGTCATTTACACCGGCCCACCCCTAGAGGTAACGAACTGCTCACACTAAGACACCTTTCGCATGATAGCGGTTGGTGAACTTAGAACTCCCTTTAAGACATGCACGTGCAGTTTTTTGTTGTTGTTTGTATTTTCGTTTTTTACTACCTGTCTGATTAGTAATTGACATCGAGCGGACTTAGGCCAAGATGACAGTATCACATTATACTTAAACCGTAGCTCAAGTCATATTATACGAAGTAGGGGAGGAGGGAAGTCCAATAGTGTATTTTAAATCTGAATCCAAGGAATATATATATATATAAAAATGCAACAGTTCAGTTAATATTTTTGAAATTTATGAGAATACAGAACGTTCCCAAATTTCACGGAATTCTGCAGCAAAAAAAATAAATAAATACAAATAAAAATAAATAAATAATAATAATAAAAGCTCCTGTAAACATATGTTTCAAAGTCTTTATTTCCGAGATAGGACATTACATGAACCGAATTTGTATCCATTTAGCAGTATGCATGTACCAGAAGTGTTGTCACAAGATATGAATATATGCAGAAGTCTTTATCAGTGACTCATTTTGCATTGTATACATGATCCTTGAATTTTTCAGCCATGTTCTGGTTACAGATAAATCCTGTTTTACAAGGAATAGAATTCTCAACTCTGGATACGTCATACCTGAGTCGAAGACAACCCAAGATAGGATTTTTAATGCGACTTCCAGTATTCTTTATCAACATATTTGGTGTGGTGTTGTTAGGAACAATTTTATTGGCCTTTATTTTTATTTTGTATATATATATATATATATAGATATATATATATTTTTTTTTATCATCAAGGCTTTCAGGAATGGCATACTTATATTTTCTGCGGAACATCTGTGAACTATGAAAGACCCTTGAAAATTTTGCAGAGGATGCGGTTTATGCACGACTGTGCACCAATCCACTTTTGCCATGATGTTTTATGGTTTTAAAATGCGTAATACAGTAATCGGTAGATTAGTACGGCCCTGTACAATGGACATCACGATCATCCGATATCACACCCTTATATTACTTTGTGTGGGGTAATATGGAATCCATGGCTTATTCCATGCGTATTACCTAGAAGGACGAACTGAGAAATCGCATTTTGGAAGTTGCTGAAACCATTAAGAATAGTCCTGAAACGATGGGCCGGGAAACAGTAGATACATCGTACTGAATGTTGCATTAAAAAATAAATAAATAAAAAAAATTCGGAGGTCTCTTTGAACAGCTGCTTTAGATGTTTTCCGTTTAGAGACTTAAAGTTTTTTTTTTTTTTTGTTGTTGTTTTGTAATTTATAAACTTTTTCGTATTTTTAGCTTTAGAATATGCTCTATTAGACGATAACAATATTTTGCTATATATTAAAACTACTTTCGGATTTCTACTGCCTCTGAAGATTCTTCTATTTGATCCTTGGGAAAGCTACTCCAGTGGGTTTTCCTTTTGGACATGTATCTTGTGAACTGTTGAAGCCAACTTGGACTTGGATTGTAGATAGTGTATATATTTGTTAATACTGAATCTCGCCCGACTAATGGATTGTAATGGGGTGAAATTTGGTGCATGATCTTTTGACTCTTCCCTCAAAGAAGACATGAATGTCCCTGACGATCTTTCTTTGTTTGCTGATCCAGGATGGGATTTTTGGTAAGATGTCGGGCGCCGGTCACACAACATAACAGAGCACAAAATTTACACACAAAACACTACACGCATGACCGGATTTGGTACAAGCCTTACCACAAGAAGTATAAAAGCGGCTAATGGGGGGGGACCCTGGGGTTCGCAACAACTACACTTAAATACTTAATTATACTTTAGAATATAATCCTAAATTTGTTCCGTGCAATCTTAGTGTGAAATCTATTATTAGATAAGATTTGTTATTGATCTAGATGCGATCTATTATTAGATCGGTCCGATTTCGTCAGTATTTACAATTAAATGCATTCTAAATACGAAACTGAATTAATATATAATATTAATAAAATTAATAATTAAAGATAAGGAACAATGCTTGTATATGTCCTGTTCAAGATATCAAGAAACAACGGTTAAAGATTAAGTTTTTTGTTGTTGCCATAAAGCACTAAATCACAAAAAAAAGGCAGCAACGTCAAGAGGCCTCTGCAGTCGAAGTCAAGCTCGAGAGTGCAAACGTGCCTAGCTTTATAGCTTTGAGTGACTGAGGTTCAAGTCGCGTGACCACTAAATACAGTATAAATGTTCTGTGTTCTCTCTATTTCGTGAACTCATTAGATCTTATGTGCTCGTACGTAGTATAAACAAAATATTTGTTTGCTTAATATAACCACTCATTAAAAAAAATAATGTTACATAGTGGTATGACAGAATCCAAGAGAGAAAACATATGTAAGAGAGTATAATTTTCATCAGTTATATTATTCAAAGGCTTCAAGGACAACTTCTTCATGACAGAATATTCAAAATATCCGGGACGGAGAAATTTGCTACCATTTAGCATAATGAATTAGTTGAATGGCGTAACATACTTTTATTAAAAACTTCGACGGAAATATCCAGTGATAACAAAATGAGAATTCTGAAATGAAAAGGTACCAAAAGCATTTACAATTATTTGACCCTCAACTAGTGACACGGTTTGCCACCTTTGAAAACAAATTTATGTTGTTTTTTTTTTTCGTATAGCACGAAGAGATTCATGTGATGGCGCTGGAGTCAGCTGTACACTCAAAATGGAGATAGCAAGTCTTATCTATCTGGTCGCGGCCCAATGAGTTGATATTATGCGGCATAATAAAGCCAATACCAGACAAAGTGCCCTCGGCATAGACTATTAAGACAACAGACACGAATCGAGAAAGTGCTCGCGATTTTGCCAAGGTGAATAGAACCACCGAATGCTGAGACTAAATACTCAACCATTTGAAGCGAGTTCTCACTACCTGTCTTCACCCGTTTTCGACTGAGTAGTAATAATTTGTATGCTGTTTTATCTGCTTGTTGAGGTCAGCTTCACAATTACATTATGTAATTTACAGCGATTACTAATGTATATGATTGTATTTTTTGGATCCTCTCTCAAAAATCTAAAAAGAGACACCCCTTGATAATTTTATATTGTGTATTTTAAAACCACTGGAGCAATTTATCCCACATTACAAGATTTTCGAATTTCAATTTCACATTATTAAATAAATAAATAAATAAAAAGGCTTTGCTTACTGACCACCCCTCTAATGTTACCTAGATACTTCAAAATGAATGTACGAATGTATATTAAAAAAAAAAAAAAAAAAACCCTCAAAGGCTCCCTACCTTTTAGAAACAAACTGTTCTATTGTACCGAACAAAAACGGTAAGTATATATATAGCCAAACATCAAATATGTTCACATAATCGCCCAATTTATGCAGGTATTGTACATATCATATCATACAATCACATTTTCTATACCATGGTAGCCAGTGTCTATAACAGAAAGTTGCGCCCTGCTGCCTAAGCCATATTTTCACTGCACTAGCATTAAAAAGGACTGATTTAGATGATAAAATCATGCTAAAGTCCTGCAATTCTCACCATCGCCATTAATAGTGGAAAAAAAAAAACTCTGTCCTTGCGAACTAGAAGAATATTGGCCCACAGTTATCTTCCAGAAAAATCGCACGTCACCTTTCTGGACTATAAGGCACTTCAGTACAAAATTCCGTGCAGAATGTCCTCCTGGTGGTTCCGTTGGAAAACGTCAAGAACATTGAAAATTCTCCGACACGAAAATATTATCCAAAAGATCATTCTCGAAAATTAATCAACATTAGACGTTGGGTACTATGAGAACTACCTAATCATTTAAAAACATTCTGCAGACATTCTCTATTCACATCACTAGCCACTCCTGCCATGTTGTTGGCGAATACAAGTTTAAAATGTGACTGCTGAGCTGGGATTCAGCAAAACTACGTCGAAATAGGTTCAATAGTTACCGTGTTATTTTATTTAATTTTGAAAAAAGTGTCACATAATTAATGCACATCGTGCAAGTTATCCTTTAAGAGCAACGATCTATGTCATCGTGATATTTTCTAGATATAAAACTGAAAAATATTTGATATCTGCAGTGTCCTTGAAGAGCTCAGATTTTGCTGATGAAAATGGCATCACGACCTTATTTGTCTACTATTTAGGCGTTAAGTTTCACAACTGGTTTGCTGCTACTTCTGAAAGATACGACCTAAAATTAAACATAACGCCACCTACTTTTGTGTTTTCTTCACAAACTTGAATTAATTATTTTAAATGAAGGAAAGATCTCGGAAAGTCCTAATTTCTTCAAAGCACAGTAGAAATCCACTAATCCAGCATGCATGAGACCTAACGGTTTCTGATTAAAAAGTTTCAAAATTATGGCCAGATTAAGGATGAAATAGATCTCCCGGCCATATTTAACTTTGAAGTCCCTTTAATATATATATGGCCGTAGCTTTAATAATCTATTTAATTACTGCTGACGCGCCGTTAAAGATAGAACACTTATAACCACAATTTCAACATCTTGAATGAGAATAGCGAAAAAACTGCAGAATAACACTGGGGAAAAAACGCACCTCCGCCTTTGAATGGTTAGCTCAAACCTGAGTGAAAAGGCCATCATAATTCATCCGATATAAAACGGGACTCAAATCCAGATCTTTACAAATACGCACCAGGTGATTAAACCATTTCACTAAACTCGATGTCATCCGATATCATATTGCCTCATTATATCTTTCTATTTTGTAGACAAAAATGAGCCCCGCCCCGAGACAGCAGTGTCTGCTTGGAGGATGTTTCTATTGGTTTGGTGAAAAATTAAAATGAATTACATAATTATAAATATGCATACCTGACTGAGCTAAAAGAAATCAACTGAAAGGTACACATTAGATGGCAAAGGATGCCTTTCCGTGCAGGAAATATGTGATTGGAGCACAGACCCACTTATGATAACGTAAGGTAGGAGGAAGGTTATGTATTGAATCAAGTTCCTTTTGGGGGGGGGTGATAAGGAAAAATAAAACAGTTAACACATACAGTATGTTGTCCTCCATCCGAGATTATGTTATGGTGGCTAGCTGCACGAGTAGCCAATTGGAAAGAAGGTCTGTGGTCCTAGCATAGAAGCAGGTGCGAAGACTTCAGTTCCGTCTGGTGGTTGGCGTTCTTGTGCATAGTGAAGGCCTATACTGGATATATGCATCAGCGTCCCGCACTGTTTTTGTCTCTATACACTTCTTTCTGACAGAAGCTCTCTGGGTCCATCATGAAGGAGTTAAAAATACTTAGTGTTGGATGGAAGTATGTTCTTTATTCCGTCAATATTATTCAGTTTAAACCTCAGTGGGAGGCGTTAATTGAAATGAGGTCTTCCTGCAATGCGTGGGCCAGACACGACGGCGTCCAGATTTGGGTGGTCCATTCTTTTAGTGTAGAGAAGTGTCGGAGTATGTGGGTTCTTTGCTATTTCTTGCTATCTCTCGCATTTAGGCTGTGCTTACACACTCGACACTGAAGCGGAAGTGCTCATTGTCTCAACCAATAAACCTAAAAACCTTCACACCTCTTTAGTATTATTGGTTGTTTGGGAAAATAGACACTGTCGAACCCACTCCAGTGCCGCGTTGTGAATGCAGCCTTAGGGCATAGTCCTAGAAGTGGTAAATGGGTTTTCCAGAAATGCGGTTAATCCATCTCAACTCCTTCACAAGAAATTTTCCTGTCAGTCGTGCATAATACGATTGTCCCTAGACATCTGGGAATATATACCACTATACCTTGGATTCCACAGGCCTACCAGCTTTTGCTTTATAGCTCACATTGTCAAGAACATATTGGTTTTTATGAGAAAAATTAATGGTTCTAAAATGTTAGACGTTCGTTCCATATAAGACATAAGTCTTTATAGGAACGGTTTCTTTTTTCTTCTTTTCTTGCACGATAACTTTGATGTCATTTCTAGTGAATGTGATTTGTACTGCTGTCTGCGTTTAGAATAAACCCGATGGGCTGCAGATAGATACCGCACACGTAGGTTTTCCATATTTTCACTCTAAAAATTCTACCAATGCAGAGTTGAGAGTGAAAATATTTTTGGTAGTCATGCAAGGGAACGTGATATTAGTTTGCTAGCTAAACTAATTAGTTTTATAGTAAAATGATAAAGTTAAGTAAACTAATTGCAAGTTAGCATAACAACGTAGTTACCATTTCATTTTAATTGCACATAAGAAAAATACATTTAAAAAAATTCAGCTAATCGTGTATAAATTATACTGGTGAAATAAAAGACCCTAAAAATAAAAGCAAATAATAACTATAAATTATAATTAGAAACTTGAAAAAATAAACTGAAAACAAGTTAAAAGTACAGCACTTGTAGGTTCACACAATTTTTAATATCGTCTTTCATTTTGGTAAACTAAAATTAAATTAAAATCAACGCCTTTTTGAATTAAAATCGTAAGGAAGAAGAACCCGCCTTTCAAAAGTTCGTCCCTTAAAAACAGAATATTAACCTAAGCGATTGTAAATCGGCTTCGTTTTTTGACTTCCAGGGCGATTATTGAGCAAATCACATCTACGTGAGTACAGAATATCGGTATTTATATAATATTGGTGTAAATACACCAAACTACATAAGTAGTGTTATGGCATCGTTTGATTTTATCTCATATTGTGGCTACCTTCATTCACAACGAGATACCAGGTATTGCACTACTTCGAATAAACAACGCTTCTCTAATAGAGAAGAATACTGTTATTTATTCTCAGTGTATATCGGTATGCAGCTTGTATTTAACAAAAGGCACACCTTCTGTGTACAGTCGTAGTTCAGGCGCATTATTACCCAATGGCTCATGCGCCATAAAACCCATATAAACAAACAAACATTTAGTGGTTCACTAGTGCATTTTGTTATCCGGAAGAGATACTGGGCAGTGCTATAAGTTAGTTGGAGAATGTTGTCAAGGTCTTCCTTCCATTATGTAGAATGACCTTCCGACCCCAGGCTACACAATGAATACCATAGAAAACCTCCAAACACCAACCCACGTTCCTATACTCAGTAATGAATAACACTTTCGGGGATGCAAAGAGGAAATAATTTTGGGACCCCATTTGACGTAAAAGATATTTCGCCCTACTGAAATACTCCGAAATACTGCTTTAGCCCCCTCCCTTTAGGAATCGCCTCTGTACATATTGAATTCTGCCCTTGTATATAACGAAAATGGATTTATTCATTTTTAATTTATTCCTTTTTTTCTTTGTGACGGACGTTTGCTCTGGCCATCACTGCGTAACACAGAACGCTATGAAATAGCGTCCCATCATCGCAGGCAACCTCTGCAAGAGCGTGATTTTAATGTCCGCCTACCACACACGTAGGTTTTCCACATGATTAACATTGACAACCGGATAAAAACAAGGGCTGAGCTGCAGGACGGTTGATTTGCATTATTCACAGGGAAAGAGAAAAAATAAAATAAAAAAGAGAGAGAGAGAGAAAAGGTACGTGCTTGTGCAACAGTCGGAGCTCAATTAAAGGCCCGTGTTACAAAACAAAACATAATAAATAGATCAAAAACATGTACGACTTCGCAGTTTTGTAACTACAGGATGGCACGGATTCTTTTAAAAGAATTCGTCTGTAAAACCTTGCTGTTTATATTTTTATTAGAATTTACAAAAGCATTTAATACAGTAACATTTTTTTTGGATTAAATGTATTAAAAATAAGATGTCTTTTTAAAATGATTAACGATTTTTATTATCATTTTTAATTTTCAAGAAAAAATACGTCACAACGTTCTTAAAATTATAACATTGCAGACGTATCAAAATATTGTTCAAAAATATTCACTACTATGGATATTTTTGAACAATTTCTTTCGTTCTTTCTTTGATTCCTTCGTGTTAATGACAAAATATCTAAATACACTAGCATAATGTTCTAGCATTGAGAAAAACAAACAACAACAACAACAAAAAAAAAAAAAAAAAAATGCAAATTTTAATAATCTCTAATGACATTTACCATTATCGTATTTCATAAAATAAAATCTGCCCATTTTGAAGTCAGAGTATGTTAACTGTTCTTCGAGATAAATTTTCAGGTTGCAATCAAAATATTTTTTGTCTGTAGAAAATGGGTAGCGCAATATTTTCTAAACCAGTATTTTGAAAACTGAAATGGATATTCATTTATTTGTATTTCGGCAGAAAATTATGAATATCATTTATCCCAAGCTTTTCGAAATAGTCCAAAACAATTGCAGTATACCTGTTGGCTGTACAACGTGTGTGTGTGTTTACATCGGCTAATTAAAGCTCCAATTAAAGGAACCTTTAGAAATTCTCCAGTCATCGACAAGACTCGAACCCAGACCTCTCCAAACACAATGTATCGTGCCGACTAAGATACTACAGAAAACTTGTAATAATAATGATATTAAATTGCAGTTGATAATATTAGAATTAATTGTAATAAAATTAAAAATTGAAAAATTAAAAATTATTATTATTATTAGCCATACATATGGTGCAAGGAAGCCCGAGGCTTATGCTACATCAGCCAAAAAAAAAAATTCTTGGTTACCCTGTGAGAGAGAGAGAGAGGAATCACCAAGAAAGAGAAGCATGATGATATCCAGCTCAGGACCCTGGCTATGCCAAGCATATACTCACTAGATGTGAGCCCCTGAAGTTAAAAACTGTTTTATTTTCCCATAGCTTTTATACTGAATTCTGCCTATGGGAATACCAAACTGGATTCCCAAGGCCACAACAAACAGTATGCCCACTCTAAGCGCATAGTTCCAAGAATAGTCCATAAAGTTACTTGGCATTTCCTTCTGGTAGGTTATTTATTGATTCCCTTGGACCTTCAATTACTCATATTAGTGATTCTTTTAAATTCCACATCCACTGGTTACTGATGTTATGCTGAATAATGACTTATTTCGAAGTGACTCGAGTCACTTTTCTATAACGACTCCACTCAGTCGAATCAGCTAAATGACTCTTTTTGCCGATCACCGATTTGGACACTGCATATCTTGTGGTGTCTCGATGTACACTTATCAGCATTTTTACAAACGGACAAAAACTAACTTATCTCCATGCACTGATGAGAGCAGTACTAACGTTCTGGGTACCTACAGGTGTTCTTAACGGTTGTAAATGGCTATTTACTCGGGTTTTCAAATAGTTTCGGTCCAAACAAGATAAGGCAGCTGCCATTTTGAGATTTCATGTTTTGAGAAATTTCGGTTTCATGTTTAAACGAGTAAGTTAAACTTTAGATTCAGACACACGAGATAAATATGCATTCATTTATACATTTAATATTTTATTACTCTCACCAGCCAAAGATGATAATAACAGTCAGTGAATTGCCATTCTCACAAATATTGTGATAAAAACATAAAAACCAAATAAAAACCCAAAGCCCATAAAAACCCAAATCCAACGCATAAAACATTTCACATAATAATTTTTTTATCTCATTCTTATGTTTGGATCTTGACTGCCTAATTTGCCCATGGGCTCTGAATGTAACATGGGTAAACTGACTTCAGCCTAAGTATGCTTCTTTTATAATACAGTGAAAACTATTTTATGATCACTGATTTTACGTTTTTCGTGATTTTATGTACGATTTTATTGGTCCCAGCGAAAGTAAAATAAGAATAATGTTAATTTTCCTTGAATTTATGTTTTTAGCTACTGTCTGTATTCCTGAATCGCGCAATTCACTTTCCAGGCCTGACATACCGAGTGGTAAACGGAGTAAAGAAGCAGACATGTTTGGTTTGACAGTGGGTCGAGACCACATCAACGTTAAATAATACGATAACTTTCTTGTATTTTCTATCTTGTAAATGCCTCTAACCCAATATGGTCGTCGCGGAGTATAAACAGAATAATTAAGTCGTCATAAATTGAAGGAGGAAAACCAGCTTTATCTGACTTCAAACTGCTCAAGCAGGAGGGGAGGGTTTTTTTACATTCCAAAAAAAAAAGAATATATAAAAGCATTATTTGTTTTTCGATATTTGCAGCCGACAACAAGTTAGAAGTCTCAATTTAAAAAATTTGCCTAACACAAGGGTAGGGCTTCTGCACACACGGCTGACATATACAAGGATACATATCAGCTGTCCCAGACACCTGCAAGGACACAGATGCCAACTACCGGTCTTGCCTCGGAAAAACTGAAAATAACTGGATATAAAAGCCAAGGTTCGCCAGTCGAAGCAAGTCTTTGAGCAGTTTAGTTGCGTGTCAAAGAGGAGAAGCTATTTAATTTGATAGGTAGTTAATACCAAACTTCCTAAACGGAAACTGAAAGAACCCTGGGCTACAAAGGAAATTAAACCAAGCGAGATCAAAGCCTACCGTGTATGTGTGTGTGTATATATATATATATATATATATATATATATATATATATGCTTATATTCTGAAGCCAGCTGGTCTTAATCAGAATAAAAGGAAATATCAGATAAAACGCATGGTAAATAAATCAACTTCTCTTTCTCCATCTTAAAAGTTGAGGTTGGATCTGGTCTTCACCTAACTTCTCAAATTATATATTATTGTATATAGCAATACAACCTTAACACATTTTGAAAATTTTGTGAAGGTCTGTGATGTTTTGGGATTTTAATTACAGAAAAGGAAACGTAAGAGATAAGTTGACAACCATAACGTAATAGCGCAAAGTAAAATTTAAAATACTGTACCCCTTGTATGTTTTTTTTTTTGTTTTTTTTTAATAATATTAAACCTATATCTTTCAAAAAAATCAAAATTTTCAAAAATAATACAAAGTAGTCTACTTTACCTGAATGTATGCTGGCTTCTGTTATAATATCCAGATTTTAGATGACAATTAAGAAGACAGAAGGTTAAGTAATTGATTGCGCAAACGCATCAATTACTTAATTTCGTATTTAAAAATTAACTTATTAAGTTCTGATTAATATCAAAAACACGATTCCTAGTTGAGGCTTTTCGAATGATATATCATTTATCTTTGTAGATACAAAATTTAAATCCAATATCGAGAACAAATATATATTCGAGAACAGTTTTGATAATGTTAATTAGACTGGATTATCAGGTTTGAAAATTTGAAACGTTCATCGTTTGCTGAGAATGAAATAGACATCCAAACTTAAATCACAAATTATGAGAGAAAGAAAATCATTTAGCGACATCTTTCGATAGAATGCATTACTTTGTAAAACCTCTCGATAGACGATGGTGGGCTGAAAATAAGGAGACTGAAGGTTTATTGTACGATTCGTACGATAAACCTTCAGTCTCCTTATTTTCAGTTTTAATTACTATTAGATTTTATTTTCTGGTAATTATTATGATTAATAAATATTATTTGTTTATTTTAATTTTTCTATACTAAGGTGGACATTGAGATTATTTTAATATATTTATTTAAAAACCTTTACATTTAAAACACCGAATAGTTATAGATTAGTTAAATTGTAATTATTAAAATAACTCCCTTTTAAAAATAAATGAAGTAAGAATTATTGTATTAAAACGGTTGTCGGTTCCGCTTGGATATTCCTACGAACAGTGTTTATTAATATTTCTATATTCTTTCTATCTTTCGATCGGTTATCATCCCTCTGAGTGTTTGTTTTTCATTCTATACTTATCTTTCTTCACATATCATCGTTTCTAATTCCGTCTGCAATTTTTAACTTCTTTCACTGACTTCTTCAGTATTTGTCGAAAAAAACTGCTTTAATATACGGCAGCGTTGATTTGCTCTCCTCGTCCCAATCTGTCACCTTCCACTGGTCTTCCTTACAAAGTTTCTGCACAACCTAAATATTCTACTCTTAGCACTAAACGTTCTACTTAGAAAAGAAATAGCAGTGTCATTTCCTGCTCTGCTGTGCTGTGCTAGGGGATTATTTGCTATCTCCAACAGTATTTCAGTTTTGTTTTTAAAAGAACAGATTTCTTCTCTTCTGACATCGCAGTATACAATCTACGCTTCAAAGTATGAAAAATTCTATCTTAGATAAACATTATCCTCGGACTTTGCTCAAAGGTAACTGTCAGATTTAGTGGGGTGAAATCACACAGTGCTAACTGGGCAATACTTGAGCTTTTAAAGATTGTGTGAACGTGGATTATTAAATTTAGGAAAATAAAACTTATGGTGTAAGTTCACTAGAAAGAGTTTTCAAATGGATGTATCAAATAAAACGACCTTTGCTTAGCACAATGATTTATTAGTATTCGAATTCATTACCAAAAGCATAATTAAATCAAATCTGTGTGCGTATTGAGCAATGCACTAGCAGATATCGGGAACGTTCTGCTTGATCCTGTGAAGTTGTCCGCTAAGAAACAATGATTTGGTTCTTTGTGTGTTAGAAAACACTGATCCACAAGTATGTAGAGCAGAAGGAACATTCTCCTGTTTATATTTTGTGAGGCCTGTGAAAATGATAAGTGTTATTGTAAGATGGTCTTAGTTCTCTTAATGGGTGGGTCTTAAGAATTTATCGTTTATTCAACAAGTTCCGTGTTGCATATTTAAAGAATGAATTTTATTAGCATCCGCTCTTATGACATAGCTCCCTTAGCATTCCATTCAGTTACAATTTCCTCACCCATTCCAATGTTCCCTTTAACTTCCATATCCTTCCCCCCCCCCTTTTATGGTAAACCCAAACACAAAAGGTTTCAGAACCTATGGTACTTTAGTACCGTGGATAGATAAAATGTAAGACAGAAGATACTTGTTGACAATGGCCTTGGATTCTGTAGATTGTAATTTTCGCGAAACACGTGTAAAGGAAGGTTCTTCCAGAGAACAGGAAGAGAAAAAAATGCTTCTGTGAGTTTCGAGTTGGTCAGTGAATGAATTCTGAATGATAGCAGCACGTGTTCAGGCTGGTTTTGGAAGAGAGAGAGGGCAAATTACAGATGCCAATTCACAAGGAAAAATAGTGCCCATGGAAGAATCTCTTTTTTTTTATTATTATTTAATTTAATTATTATACTAGGCGTTCCCGTCATATTATACAATACCGTACGTAAAGACAGATACACGAATCCACTTACACAACACATAAATATATATAAATCCATATATTTAATACACAGATTCACTTAGATTCACACAGATCCAGTCCAGTAGAAGACGCTCAGGAAGTACAACCCCATTAGATAGGAAGCTCGCTAAAACGCCAAAAATCCATCAATTATAAGAAAAAAAAAGTGCACATTAATAAAAGTTCAGACTTTTTATTTTTATTAATAACAAGATACACAACAGGTTACCATTAATAGTGTATCTGAGAGCAGAACAATGAACAGAGTTGATAACAATAATATGAAATCCAACAGGAAGATAAATATTGATATAGATTTAAACATTAAAATCATGTGTATAAAAGAGGCATGCATTAAGTTAAAGGTAGCCGTAGCCTAGTGGTCAGGCGCGCGGGTGCATAAGTACACGTGCCTTGAGTGACCGGGGTTCAAGCCCGTGACTACTGAATACGGTGCTGTTTCTTGTATTCTATCTATCTTGTGAACTCCTCTGACCGTTTGGTCGTCCCGGAGTATAAACAGAAAATTTATTTTTTATTTATTTACCGGTAAAACAAATAATAATTAATTAGTTAGAGAATAGAAAAATAATAATAAACTACAATAATTAGATGAGAACTAGTCACTTTGCAATTTAAGAGAGGAGGCAAACTTGTGGATGGAGTTCATCAGTGATTGGGAGTTGTCAAAAAAGTTAATGAGAGAGTCATTTGCTGATTCTGTTCGGTGAACTGAACTTCATAAAGTCCGTGGTGGTAGAGTCAAGGCAAAACAGCGTAAGATTCCTGACTTGTCTACAACATCGAAATTGATTTTGCTAAGGATATCAGATAGTTCATAAGTTCCAGTGATTACTTTGGCTAGAAGGGTGATGTCAGCAATAACTCTTCTAGTGCACAGAGGCCTCATATGAAAGTAATCACACAACGATTCATAATACACTGAGTGATAAAACAGAGGATTCCGGAACGTAAGGTAACGGACAATTTTTTTGAACTGCTTCAATTTTGTGAATTAAAATCTGTGTGAGGATTCCAGATGGGTGAACTGAATTCAAGGATTGGCAGAACAATAGTTTTATAAAGAATAACCAGGTACCTTTAGTTTTTGAACTTGTATGTGTTCCCAGTGTTTTGAATGCTTTGATGGTAATTTTAAGGACATGGGAATCGAATTTAGCACTGCTGGAGAAGAGAATCCCCAAGTCATTAATTTGGTCACACCTTTCGATGATCAGAGTTAATAGTGTACTCCGTATTTATTAGTTGTGGAGATCTGCAGGATGAGAAAGATTACTTTGCACTTCGAGGGATTAGCAGACAAGCCATTCAGAGATAGCCACAGAGAGAATTTGAGGACACATTGAAGCTGTTGAGAATCGGTTAACTTGAACATTGGAGGTGCGGATGAAAGAAGGAAGATCGTTTATGAAAAAAATGAAAAGTAGAGAATCTAAGGGGGCGCCTTGAGGCACTCCACTTAGTGGTATAAAACTGTCCGAGTTCATTTGATTGACGATAACGCTCAAGGAACGATGCGTAATATAGTTGCGTAGCCATGAGAGCAAAGAGTCACGGATACCATATAGCTTAAGTTTTTACAGAAGTTGTTCGTGCGGGATTTATCAAATGCCTTAGATATATCTGTGTAGACTGCATCAACTAGAAGGTGGTTATCAAGAACTTCAGAGGTGTATTGCCAGAAAGGAAGCAAATTTGTGACTACTGACTCGCCACTGCAGAAACCATGCTGATTCTGATCAATGAAAGAACTGAATAATTCGAAGAGATGTTTGTGTACTGCTATGTCGAAGAGTTTAGCCAGACTGTTTTGCAAGGATATGGGTCTGTAATCAGTTAAATAATTTTTATCACCTTTTTTGAAAATTGGAACTATATTAATCTGTTTAAAGTGCTTGGGATACTTCCCCAGCCTGAGAGAAAAATTGAAGATCCGAAGTATGAGGGGTTTTAAGGTAGTGACAGTCATTTTCCAAAATAAGCTAGGAATGTCATCTGACCTCTAGTGTAGTCATTTCTCATGCTTTTTAATGCTGACTTTAAATCTTCAGCTGTGATAAAGAGGTTGATGAGGATATCATCTTTAACAGGTATGAAGTCAGGAAATGAGGCAGGTCTCAATGTGTCATTTGTTTGGATTCTGGAAAAATGTTTGGTAAAACTTGAGCAATACCGAATTCGTCTGATAAGAGAATTCCATCTGCATTATGGAGTTGTAACTTTCTACTGGTTATATTCTTGTGCTTCATGAAATTCCAGAATAGTTTGATATCTCTGTGAGTGGACTATCCTGAACTGGCTTAACGAAGATGCCACCAGAAAGAAGAATCCACGTTAAAAATAAATTTTCTGTTTATACTACGGAACGAGCACACGGTCAGAGGAGTTCACAAGACAGACAGGATACAACAAACAGCCCCATATTCAGCAGTTACCGGCTTGAACCCCGGTCGCTCAAGGCACGTGTACTTATGCGCCTCGCGCTGGACCAGTTGGCTACGGCGGCTTAATTGACTTAATTCACTCAAGTACAAAATAAATGATGAGTTCACCAAAAATGTGCTCTCCATATGAGCTACATCTTGGCAGACAGTCCAGATAAACCAAATTAAGTTCACCCGTCATCATTAGTCCATGATATATACATTATTGCTAAATCAGAATATATAATCCAAGCTGGGTGTCTTTGCAGCACACAACTGAACAGAGGAGATACAAATAGATGAGCAGCAGACATCGGGAGTTGAGGAAGGGAGAGGAGAGCAGAGCAGTACAGTATTTAGAACAGTGCTCACATCCTACATCTACTCTGCTAGTAATATGCTAGTAATAGTTCTGATGCACAGCCTGTGAGACCTGCACAGATTATCTATAGAAAGGCATGCCGCAGAAACTGAATGTCTATAAGACTGAGAGCGGAGAGCGTTTATAATGTAGGAATCATTGATTAACCTGACAGCCTTCTTATGCACAGAGTTCTGGGAGCTTGAGAGACGTTTTGGGAGCATCATCCCAGATGCACAAACAATATTTCATGGCAGGGAGGATTTCAGATTTGTAAAGTCAGTGGTTGTTTATAGAAAAATTAACGCCAGAACGAAAAAGAAAAACCCAGTTTTTTTTTTTTTTAACGTTTTATTATTTTTTATGCAGAGGAAGTAACATTTCTAAAGCTCATGCCAAGAGAGGTCGGATGATCATGGAATGTTGAAGATGAGCATGGTAGCACAGTTTTTTTCTTCAGAGAAATAAGACAGAAGTGAGTTTTAGACGTATTGAAGTTAAGTTTTCTTCGCCCCACTGAAGAATTACCTGGAGATCAGTATTTAAAGAACTGGTGGAGGATGTTCTCGAAGTTGAAAGAGATCAGTATACAAGGTTTCTCAAACCGGAAGATGGAATGCAGTGTGCTATCATCATTCAGCAAAGCTATAGAAAGGAGTTTGTTTGTTTTCGCATTAACAGTTTTTGCCACAATTCACCAATCAGTAAAGAGTCATTAATATACAATATGAAAGGAGTGGGGGAAAGCAACAGAACGTTGGGGAACTCGAACATTAGTTGAGAAGACAGAAGAAAAAGCACCATCTACATCACATGCAGAGAGAGCTCGGAGAGAAAACTGGCTACTCAACTGCAACAAAAACAGAATAAAATAATAAGCTGCAAGCACGCTTAGAAGACCTTTATGACAAACAAGATCAAAGCTTTGAAATGTCAACAGCAACTGTATGCAGTTTCGTCGAAATTTTCCATCGAATTTGTCCAAAGATGAGTAACGTATGCCAAGATATCACCAATAGAGATGCAATTATCATTTCAGCGAGAGAATTTCTCAATGAAACAAGAAAAAAATAAACAATGGATTGAATATGGAAAATAAAATATGCCTTTTCATCCTGATATATATCAAAATCGAAATTGGCCAAAAGATATGCGCATAAACCACATGCAGTAATTAAGTCTACAGTGCATATGCCTATCTGACGTGAATCTTAATTATGCATTAATTTAATTACAGTTTTAATCATACACGTTCAGGTATGGTTCCATCTATTTTGGAAATCTTCAATCATTTATGCATTCTTTTTTTATTATAAGAAGCATTTATTGCTGCAAGCCTGAACTTCACTACGATACATATCGGGAAGCCGGCAAGCTATCTAGATATTGTTCATAACTTAATAGCCCTCAACAGATTTGATAAGACACGTTATACGCTTCCATTCAATTTATGAAACGCGTTCTCTCGATTTAATAAGATTCTGTTATCTAATCTGAAGGCAGCAATAAAAACTACATAGGAACACTTCACAATATAAAGAACTCTTATCTAACTTTTTTTTTGTCCACACTAAGTGTTCAATAAATAGGACTTGAATGCGTACGTCTTGTACAAAAAAAGTAAATATTACTCGAACCTTTCCCATAGTTCTGCTTCCGAAAGAAAAATTAAAACGGAGTTTTAAAAAAAATCGTTCGGTGTTTATATGTGAAAGAGAAAGAAATAGAATATAGGAAAGTAATATAAGAATAACAGAATGCGGAACATCTAAGGAGATGCCATATGATAAGTCAATAGCGTGGCAAGTATTTTCAATCAGAGTGCCATTAATGACAACAGCTGTCGTAAATTAAACTACATATCAAACTTTCAAGATTTGACTTTAACCTATTTTAGGTAACCTAACCTTACTTAAAATTACGTTTAAAAAATAGTTAAATAAAAACTAGCCACTACTTATCCCATTTTAGGTAACCTAACACCTTATTTAATAAAGTATAAAGAAATCTTAATATTTTTGGCAAGCGCGAAAGACCAAGAAGAAGCTACCAGGCGAACATCACCAGAGGGAGGATTAAAATCACAAATTGTAATTCTCGTTATTTTATTATACTCGTACCGTTTTACGTTTAATTTAATGTATTATTTATTATTTCATTTATCGTCACAACTGTAATTTAGCTAATTTACCTTAGTTATTTTAATTCTTACTAATGAAATTCTCAAGCTGGTGCCAATTTCTGAAGGATCAAGGTCCAGTATCCAGGTGCAGTTCCACACCTGTGTAGAATTTATTTGTTGTTATTAACCTTTGTTCGACCCTTGACAAGGGTTTATACTGACTGCTGGCCTATAGCGTTGAAACTGTAATAAAGATTTGATACTTTTCATAAAGTACTCTCTCTCCTGTACAAAATCAGCCACGGAAGCGTGTATGCAAGTGAATACGACATGGAGAAAATTCTCATTTCGCAATGAGTGTCCCGGACGATAGATTAAGCAACACTTTACAAAAAGAAAAATATAAATTATTCAACACATGAACTGACTAATGCATCAGTCTTCAAGTAGGTCGCAGATATGGTTTTAGGCCGTTGCGAATTAGGAGATTATTTTTTTTTTTTTTTTTTTTTGCGTGCTCACAGTTTAAACAAACGTAGATGTCATCATTTACTTTTTAAATAAAATGTTTTAAATAAAATACCTATCGAGTGCTCAAACTGAATTTACGATCAGAATATTAGTGTCAGTTAATATCTAAAAAACAAAAAAAAAAAAAAAAATTCAACAATTTAGGGTTGAACAAGAATTCAATTCAGGGTTCAGAAACGTCCCTAAATGGCGCCACGACCGAGGAGGTGTTCTTAAATGGTATCCTGCACGTAGGTGCCACAGCAAATTATCTGCCCTAAACACTAGTCCTGTCCCTAAGCTAGAAAGTAGGATATGTGTCTATATCATGATCGACACATCAAGCACTTTACAAGGAGTAAGATTATTACAAAAATAAATTCTTACAAGCAACTTTAATTTGAAATGACAGAAAGCTCATATTTAATAATCATTTAAATCTTATCACAACGCGAAAGCTGAAATAGATGGCAAACCATCACGTGTTGTACGTGGATGGTTCTTGCATAACCCAGCGCTACGTTAACACCATCATTTACTCCTCCATTCTATATGGGGCGGAGCTGTGGAGATCTGTAGCTCTTCCCACCACTCTGAAATGCAAGATATTTCTTCACCACCCGAGCTCTATGTGCAGTGGCGTTGTCATGCATGAAAAGAAAATCTGGGCCAACTGCACTCCTAAAAAAGTCGCACATAGGTTTGAGAATCTATTCTCGTACCTCTGAGCAGTTACGGTACCCTTATCAAAAACATAAGGAGGGATGCGGCCGTTGATCATTATTCCGCCCCACATAAGAACACCGCCTCCACCCTAAGTGTCCCTTTCTCTCACGTTGGAGGGATGGTACCCATTCCTCGTTATCCCCAGATAAAATAACGTCTAGAGTCTGTTTGTAGGCTAAAACGGGAGTAGTCAGAGAACAGAACTGTACCCCATTTGTTAGGGATCCAAGTCACATGTTCACGGCACCAGTTTCGATGAGCTCTGCGGTGGTTTGGGGTTAATGGGATTCAAAAAAAATTCAAATTATTATATTAGGGCTATCCGTAATCTCTTACATGGGCTTAACGGGATACAACCACTGGCTTCCTTGCATTGAGTCCACTTGAATTGAGCCGTCTTAACGCAATCCGGTTATAAATGTTTTCACCTGTAGCCGCAGCAACCTCAAGAGACGACAGTTGAAGACATCATAGGGTTCTATCTTGCTCTTAGAGCCAGATGGCGATCTGTTTTGGTTTACGTAGCCAGCCCTCGGGCGACCTTGGCCAGCACTTCTTGTAATGGTTCCTGTCTCCTGAAACTGCTTCTATAGTGCCGAGACAACACTGCGTGACACATTAAGCCAGTGGTTTTCAACCGGGGTGCCGAAACAACATTCCAGAGGTGCCACGTAATTTGGGTTTAAGTTACTTAAACTTATTTTTTTTTAAATTTATATATTTATTATAAAAAGGTGTATGGTATCTTTTTAATTTTGTGGTGATCTATAATTGATGTTTATTTAGTACCTCTATATAAAAAATAAAATTATTATATATGTGGCCCTAACTTATAACATGTATGAGGCCCTTCTCTCTCTTACAGTTCACCTGTGACAATATTAAAAAAGGATTTTTTTTAGATAGAGCGAGGCCCCTTGTAATGTGAGGCCCTAAGCTGTAGCTTGTTTAGCTTATGTGTAAATCCGGCCCTGCCTGAGGGTCCGTAGAACCCTCAGGCAGGGTTCTATGGACCCTATTTGCGTTCTGTGGAACGCAAATTATTCCTTCTATGTATAGCAAATTGATGATAAATAAAGTTATTATTATACGTATATTTATGTAAAAATAAGAATAAAGTTGAGTTTTTTTTAAATATAAAACTGAATTTCTTTTCAGAAAACCCAGTGTTTATACATATATACACACATACAGAAACATATATATATATATTAGTCAATTTTATTTAATGGTATCTATCTGTAGGGAATTAGGTATGTATATATACCTAATTCCCTATATATAGAGGGTCCACGAACTTTTTTTTCATTTTGAAGGGGTCTGTAAACTTCTTTTCATTTTTGAAAGGGTACGTAGATCTCGGCAGTTTGGGAACCACTGACTTAGGCCATATTGAGCCGTAAATAACATGTCTATAAAAATTGCGTGTGTTCTGAGGTTGATTTGCTGTTTGCTGGACGAAAAACCCGAGTTTTCGGGAGGGGGGAAAAAAAAAAAAGTGCTATCCTCGCCTAAGATCGACTAACTCAGCCAAGTTGTGAAAAAGAATCAAAAAATTCTTCGCATCATTGACGGAATTCGAACTGGGGGTTTTTTCCCACCCGGTGTGGAGAGGACAGTGATAATAACAACAGTGCTTCCGACGAGGAAGAGGTGAAGCATTGATGAAAGATGTGATGGAGGAAAAAGTTGAGGGAAGAGGCCCAGAGGGAGATTGAGAAAGACTATGATAGATGAATTGAGATGGAATAGTGGATATGAGGAAATGAAGAGGAGGGCTGACGATAGAAAGATAACAAGTGGTTGGTGGATGTATGCTAAACCTACTCTTGGCACTGATGATGGTAATGTAATACTTATTCACATCATCATGTCTGTATTCGGAAATAGTAAGTAAATGTTACTCAATTAAACTATGGTAGTTGAAAATTTGTTAGAAAATTTTATCGACATCTGTTTCAGTTTCTCCTCCTGACACGTGGGCACACGCTAACGCATCAACAGGAACGTCACAAATGCATGCGAGTCGTTCCATTCCCGCTTCAACAGCCCCTTCAAGTTTTAGCACCATTGAGGGTCGAAGAGTGGTGCCATTCACTGTCCTTCCGAATTGTGTTCCGTTTTTACAGCTTTTCCTCCCGGAAATTCGGACTTTTCATACAGCAAACCGGCTATCAAATACAAATAGTTTACAATATCTGACGTCTCATAGCCTTAGTTACTTCGTTTTTTCGCAAAAAAAGTTTTATCGTACACATCCAAATGATTGAGAATGACTGTTTAGGATTTGTTACCACTGTTATTGCATTTTGTCGTGGATATTAAATAATTTTGTTTCGGTAACATAGAACGACATTCTGTGAGTTAAATGTGAGTGTATATTATTTATTGTAATTGCGCAGTATTATGGCCGCAAGCAATAACACCATCACCATTCAATAGTTTTATCAATGAAAATATTCCGAGGTTGTTATACAGCTTTTACGCAACGCTGGTTTTGTCACCTTGATCCTGCCATGCACCGAAACAGGTTTTATATAAAATTATGATGATATCACTCTTGCTTGGAGATTGAATATTTTATAGACAGCATATTTATTATAAAAACTTAATACTGCTTGTCGATTATTATTTGTTTATGTATGTTGCTCGTTTCTAATGTTTTTAATGTAGGCACTCATCGTGTTACTTTAATGTAAATTTTATTTCAGAAAATTATTCAAGCGAAGTCTACTTGCCAGTTTGGATTTACAACTATGGAATGAAAAAATCAGAAATGAGAAAGTTAAGTTGATTAGTATTAGTATACCGTATATCAGTGACGATCGCCACTTGTCATTTATTTGGTCATTGTAGGGTTTTAGGCACATCATTGTATTTGGTCATTGTAGGGTTTTAGGCACATCACCAATTTGGGCCATATTGCGCAGTATATAATGTCTGTAAAAAATTGCTTGTATTCTGTGGTTGAACTGCTGTTTGCTGTACGAAAAACCTGATTTCTAGGTGAAAAAAAATCGTGCTACTCTCACCTGAGATCAACTAACTCGCCCACGTTGCGAAAAAAAAAAAAAAAAAACAATATAAATTCATGGCGTCATTCGAACTCAGGCATTTTCCACCCATTATGGGGATGATGGTGTCTATATCAACTGTGCTACTCACGAGGGTTACTCATTTGAAGAAGTTTGGGTCTGAATCCCGTCAGAGACTGAAGGAATTTTGAAACGCCTCTTAATTTGGAGCTGTAGATCCAATGTTGCCGATTTCTAACGGAGGGAGTAGGTCCCCCTCCCCAAACGCGCCAGTGAATTTTTCCGGGTTTACAGCATGCATAATATGCAGATACCTTCGAGCACACACTATATACATACATAAAACGCTGGTGGAAATATACACTGAGTGGCCACTATTAAGTACACTTACCTAATAGTGAACAGATTCCCCTTTAGCCCTCGGAATAGCCACGATTCGTTGTGACATTGATTCAAAGGGGTGTCGAAGCGCACCACGGAAATGCTGGTCTAAGTTGACTCAGTTGCTTTCCGAAGTGTTTGTAGATTGCATGGTTGCAGGCTTTATTCCGAGGACCTCGTTCCATCTCTAACTACAGGTATTCAATTGGATTGAGATTGATGACTGGGGAAGGAACCAGAGTAGGCTGAAACCAGTTCTGTAAAAAACCAGTTCCTGAAACCAGTTCTGTAAAAAACCAGTTCCTGAAACCAGTTCTGTAAAACCTCGGTCTTATGCTACAGTGCATTATACTGTTAAAAGACCATGTTCGTTTCAAGGAGCCCCCAATATGCAGCACGAAAACAGCCCTTCTCCACACCATTACACTGCTACCGCCAGCTTGAATTATTGACACCTATTAGGATGGGTCCATGAACTCGTAATGTTTTCGTCACATTCTGGTCATCTCACCAGCGTGAAACAAGAACCGGGATTCGTCACACCAGGCAATGGTTTTCCAATCCTGCACTGTTTAGTGTTAGTGTTTTCCTGAGCCCACTCTGACCGTACTTCTTTGTTTTGTTCTTGACAGGTTTCGGAATCCAATTCAGTCGTCAGCTGCAATACTCATTCATTACAAGGTACGATAAACTGTGAGTTCTGAATGCCTCTTTGATTACCACGGTTATACCGGTTTGTTATTTGACTGACTGTAGTCTATCAATTAACCTGCACAGATTTTGTCAGCCTCCGTAGACCTCTCGCATCAACGAACTCTTTCTGACTACAAGATCGCCATTGACAAAATCTTATTTGGTTACTGGCCAATCTCGGCACACCCGAGACAATTGTACATGAAAACCCCAGCAGGTTTTCAGTTTCCGAGTTACTCATTCCGGTGCGTCTAGGGCCGACTACCATGCCATGCTCAAAGTCACCTAAATAATACGTCTCACCCCTTCTCGTAAGCGCTCGTGGGTAGCACAGTTGGCATAATCACCGCCCTCCCACACTGGGTGGAGAAGCAGTGGTGTATTCGGGCCGGAACGACGTTCCGGTACTTTTTTCTAAATGTCATAATAGAAAATCATTAAATTTATACACCTGATATTATGAAACAATGGCATAATCAAAGGGAAGGGAGAAATATCTATTTTACCCATTGCTACTAAAAATATATATTAATAGTAATCTTTAAAATTAATAGATTTCTTTAAAAATTTATTTAAAAACAAAAATATAAATTTCGCAATGAAACCTGAACGTTTCTTACTAAAGTACAATGTGTTAGATAAAGAGATCCAACGAATGAGATATACTGTGATGCGTGCGAACGCTTCATTTTGATTCGCCATGAGCTGAACACTAGAACTGGTTGTTCTATGAACCATGAGCCTGAAGTCTGTTTCAGTTACTGCACAGTCGATGTGGCGTTATCATATAGTCTTCTGGAGAACGAGCGTTCTGGTACTATTTTTTTTAGCACTACACCTTTGTGGAGAAGACCCGAATTCGAATCCCGTCAATGACAGGAATTTTTATGGATTTTTTCACAATCTGGCTGAGTTAGTCGGTCTCAGGCGTGAGTAGCATGGTTTTTCCTCCAGCAAAAAGCAAACCGACCAAAAGTACGCATTTACAGACATTACATATGGCTTACAATAGGCGTGAGCTGTTGTCACACCTACAGCTGTATAACAAGCCCATTCGCACACCGAATTTCTCGAATATCACATTCTTATTCATCTACCCGTTACCTTTATATGTCATGGTACGAACTGGCGATGCTATTACAGGAGGAGTGCTCCATTTCATGAAGAGGGTAAGTTTGTCTGTTTGGGAAATTTTATAGACGTATCGGCATCTATGGCCATAGTGCGCCTGAAAAGGGTAAATATAAATAACAACAATGTGGCCACACCGCAAGTAACATAGCCCAGGTGCAGTGGAACTGGCATCATTTCAAGCTGTTACTACTATAAAGAAATTATAATGGTGTAATGAATAAATCTCGAAGAGTCAGCATGGACTTGAACTACTGGACCAGATTAAAAATCTGGTCCAGTAGTTAATTAAAAACGACCTTGGTAACAAATTTTACAAGTGACCTTTACAAGTCCCAATGATTTCAGAGTTTGAAAGTAGGCTGGATCAGGCAGTTCTAAGCAGAACTGCTTAGAAGATTCTTTCTTCGCACAAACATTATATTAGGATGATTAACGTAAAAGATTTCAGTTCTTGGTACTCTTTTTTTTTTTTTTTTCATATCGCAATTGCATCCTTTTTATACAGTGAGTACTTTCCTATCCTGAGATATTAAGAGAGTTCGGTTATGAAGAATACCATCTGTAAATTGTGTATATTTCATTATCCGTTTGCTCAATTTGCAGGATGAAAATCAAAGGCCAGGATAAAAAAAAAAAAAAAAAAAAAACGCAACAAAACAACAGTGAAAAGTTCCTCTCATCCCGATGGCAAGTCTTTTCTCCCACATAAGTGAGGGATTAGCAAACGCTATCACGAGGCCCTGAACAGTATAAACAGGAACTCATTATTCATGATCGACCATGGTTTTTCGTATTGATAAAGTTGTCATCAAAAAGGTACTTTATTAAAGTGAAGTGCAGTTTTCCTGTGTATTTTCCTTTCTGCAAAACGTGATCGCTTACTCTATAAATATTGATTCCATTTTTTTCAAACAGAAATTGATAATGCATCCTAGTTTGGAATGTTATGAAATCGTCAGAAAATTTATTAAATGTGACTTGGCATATTTGACAGTTTTGCAAGTTTATTTCCTTAGTTTTCCTACTAAGAATGAAGAGATTACGTTCTTCCATTTCGTTTCATGTCGTCCAGACCGGTGCTCCCTGGTGAGGTCCTTCACCGATTTCCTTCACGACCTACGCAAAACACGTGTTAACCCCCACGAGTACAAAGATATATACATGTATACAGAACCAAGTGAAAGGGGCGGTCACTGGAGCCAGAGAGAAGGTCGCTTGGGCGACAGTTACTGGGTGGGGTCTATAAAGAGAAAAGAATTAGAATGAAAGGTTGCGTATAAGTGACATGAATTTCTCCCACTTCTGCAGAACTTACGCACATGGGTCACAAATGTTTAGATTCTTACATCTGGAATGCCATGAAGAATGAGCAACAGCTGTTATGCTCTTATTCAGAGGTTAAGTTCACTTTTGTGCAATACGCTTGAAAATAAAACCAATGGCACTACTGCTACGGGCGACTTGATTAATTGAGAAAAAGAAAAACAAATATGTGAGCACAGAATCTCGCCCTGGGCAATGAGTCGTGCCAGACTGAACAGTTAAACGCATTTCGGTTTAAATGCTTTTATATCAATTTAAATTCCATCATAATACAGTTTGAGTGAAGCAAAAAAAATTCACCTTCATTAGAGATTAAAACAAACAAACAAAAAAAACTTGTGACATCAAATAAGTGCTGCTTATTTACTTTGTTGAATTTTCAAATTGCTTAAGAGCCCTTGTGGAGAGCACTGTTGATAGAATCGCCGTCCTCCCCACACTGGGTGGAAAAGCCCCGTTCAGTGATATACGAATTGTCGTATCACTCACGGGATTAGTCAGTGATAAGAGGAATTTTTATGGGCCTTTTTCACAACATGGCTGAGTTAGTCGCTCTCAGGCGAGGGTAAAATTTGCGGCGTAGCATGTCGAATTTTATAGGCAGCAACTTCCGTCCATTCTTACATCCGCCTCTTTTGCACTCTGATGATCTACTCCATCTTATATAAACACTCTCTCTCTCTCTCTCTCTCTCTCTCTCTCTCTCTCTCTCTCTCTCTCTCTCTTCCCGTCCTGCTTTTCTGGTCAAAAAGTTTAAAGCGGGCATCCGCCGAAGATGATCCTCGTTCTGGCGGCCTTTCAGTTTCAGAAGCCGATGATTTAACCATCAAATGATCAAATGATCATTTGATCAAATTAACAATCTGCGAAGTGGTAGTAAAATTGATATTTCTTATGGGAAATGTCAATCGATTTCAACACAAGATTTCCGAATTCGATGCGTTTCGGGCATTTTGAGTGCCGCATCGTCACTGATGATCACAGAGAGCAACGAGTTTTTCAACATCAGGATCTTCGTCAACACGTTGCCGCTGACACCGGCCCTGTTTCTTCCATCATTACTGCTGACAAATCGTGGGTGTATGGCTATGTCCCGGAAACAAAGGAACAATCCTTTCAAAGGAAACCTGCCTTCACCAAGGCCCATAAAAGCAAGACGATTTCAGTGAAATGTGAAGATCGTGGCATTTTTTTTTTTTTTTTTTTTGATTTGCAGGACATTATTCATTATAATTTGTCCTCCATCGCTGCAATCTCCATCCGCCATATTCACCGGGTTTCTCTCCCCGTGATTTTAGCAATTCCAAAAGAAGTCTAAGGAATATTTTCAGAAGTTGCAGAAGCGTTGGAATCGGTGTATGTGGTGTTAAGGCGACTACTTGGAAGGAGATTCAACAGAAAAGAGCCGGTAAACCATCAATCCCTAAATATTAGTTTCAGCCACTGAATTTTTTTTCTGTACATTTAGTCAAATTCCTTATTAGATTTGGTGTGAATGTTTGTAGTTGTAGCGAAAAATGTTTTGCACGAATATTTTCAGGTTTCTTTAGAATCCAAGGCTCTAAAACACACATTTACTTTCTGCCTCTAAAGGCAGAAAGTAAATCTGAGTGAGTAAATTGTTCCACCTACAATCTTGCTGTTTAGAACTCCGCGCTAATGAATCACTGGGTATCGTGAGGACATACGTCGACTGTTGCCCGTAATTCAGGATGATGAATTACAGGACTTACCAAATTTTATAAGTAGTACTGCCATAAGAAAGGAGAAGGCAATGCTTTTGACAATATGAGTATAATTGGAGTTTGGATAATGTTAACTTAAGATTAAATGAACATATGAATTATCAAAACCGTGTGAATTGGGCTAATGAACATGTCCTTGGAAATTTATTTTTGAGGATACAGTGGTTTCGCCAGTGCCACTAGTTTGGGCAGGCCTTGGCTCGAATCCCATCAAAGACTGGGAGAAGTCTTAAAATCCTCTTCAATCGGGACTGTAGCTAGCCATCTCAAGAGGGGATAGCGTTTCTCCCAGTGAATTATTTCAGGATTTTCAACCCATGCAAATCGGCTCATGAACACCATTAAAAAGTGTCTTATTTAATTGCATCACAGTATATATAATACATAAAAAAGGATATAGGGAGACTGCAGGATTTGTGGAAGAAGTACCATTGTATGATGAAGCGTTGAGAAAAGATTCCGTCTGGGCATGCATACTAGTGGTGGACATATTGAACATTTTATCTACCCTTTCCTATGTATTACATTTCCACGTATCTATCAAATTTGAAAAATTGACTTTAAGTTTACTGAATAACCCTTCGGAGATACAGCATCCCAAAGTATTTACACGTAATGGAGTCAGTAGTTAAAGCAAGGCAAGATCATCTTTATAGGAACGCACGAAATCAAAGCATGGGTTTGGTAAGGGAGATCTTGTCTGACTAATCTGATTAACTACTATAACGCAGTAACAAACGAACTGAATGCTAAAAAAAAAAAAAAAAGACATCATATACTGTATTTAGATTTCAGATAAGCTTTTTATACTGTTCCCCACGAAAGAGTGCTGCACAAATTGGAGCGATGTGGCATTAAGGGAAAGTTACTACTATGGATAGTGGTATGGTTGAGTGGAGAAGACAAAGTGTGGATATTAATGGGCACTGCTCTTCTGGGTTCGAATCCCGTTAATGACACGAGAAAGTTTTATGGGCTTTCTTGGACTAATGTTATTGGTGGAGTACCGCAGGATTCATTTTTGTTTTCGATATTTATTAATGATAACGAAGGTATATCAAGCTGAATGTCTAGGTTTGCAGATGATGGTAGTAGATGATAGTAGTTAGCAGGGTCGTTAATGACAGAAACCAAGGCATACTACTGCAAAAACGACCGAGAAAAATTAGGCAGATGAGCTAAGAACTGGCAATTGGCGTCTAACGTTGCTAAGTGTAAAGTACTGCGCATGGGTAACAGTAATCCCAGAATAACACATCAATTGGATGGTACCACACTTAAGGAGGTATTGGACGAAAAAGACGTGGGAATAATTATACAGTCCGACATGAAGTTCTCTGACAAGTGCAGACAGGCTGCTAGAAAAGCTCATGGGGTTCTGTCAATGATATACACGAATTTTGCCAGCAGGGACGAGGAGCTGTATATACAGTACAGTTTAACCATTGTCCCGTTGTATTAGACAATGGTTACACTGTACCTTGAGTACTGCATACAGGTTTGGAAGAAGCATTTTAAGAAGGATGTGGATCTGTTTGGAACAGGTACAAAGAAGGGCAAAAAGATTAGTTATGAGATCAAAAGGGGTAATCTTTCCAAGAAAGACTTGAGTTCTTCAAACTGCAACATTTGGAAACCAGACACAATGGGCTTTGAAGTATTTAAGGCTTTAAGTGGATTGAGTAAACTAAATGCTGATAGCATCCTTAGTCTTTCTGAGCAACACATAAAAGGGGATTAAATATAAATTGGAAAAAGGATGGTTGTAAGACAGATTGTGCGAAAATGTGTTTTTAGCCAGAGAATGAATGATTATTGGAACAAATATCCACCTGATATTGTCGAAATGGACAATTTGAATAAATTTAAAGGATTAGGCAAATCGTTAGACGAGATTGACAAATGAAGAGAGCAGGGTTTTTTTTTCTTTTTTGCTGGTGTTGTAAAGGCTTGTTTTCTTGCATCAGTTTGCTACTAATAGTATTAATACTAATTTGAATCTTTTTGTGTATTGCTGTTACAACTTGATAACATTATTTATACACTTTTTTTTTTTTTTGCAGTTCATTACATTTTTACCAACCGGTTTGACTGAACTGGTAGGTGACACCACCGAGTTTGACTAAATAATTCAAGCATGCATCTTGTAGGAGAACGAGCAGAATTAGCATTTCACTCTAACCTGTTTTGACAGTCTCATTTTCACAGTCTCCGATTCTACTAGTTTTTTTGTGTAAAAATCTCTCATATCTAGACGATCCTAAAAAGGCAGAAATGGCAGTATTTATTTCAATTACATTTAAGGTAATGGAGAAATCCACTAACTGACAACTCTTGCACTCTCAAAATCATCCATCTGATTTACACACGATAGAAAGGAATACTAAAGGAACCCGTATTAATTGCCAATATGGATTCCTTCAGTGTTAATCCGAAGGAAATGGTGTGGCTGATTACCACTCACCTTCTAACAAATTCTATTAAATTTTCCACAGAATGTTTTGCATTAGAGGGAGACTACTGAAGACGATGCCAAGTCATACCATCACCATCGTAACTATAGTTATCCTTTTCTCTAATATTGAAGGAATTTATAAAGGACTTCCACTTTCATGAGTGACCAGAGTACAGTAAACCATTGCTTTGTGCTCCAAGTTCAAAACACCAACTGAGACAAGCTCTCTAGTGTGTGGAAGCAGACCGCGCGTGGGCAATTAACTGACATTGTTCAGTGGTCTCCAAAGTTGGTTTAGTTTTTCGAAACGTAATTGAAAATAAAAATTATACATAAATGTTTTTTAATACTTCAATATGCGGCTTTATTTGATCATTCCGTCGATCATGCACGTTCATGTATTTTGCACTTCAATTTAATTTTGTTTTGTATTTTTTTAAGTGATCTTTTAAAATTAGATGTGATTTTAGATATAATGCCTGTAAATGATTTATAAATAAAAAAAATATTAAACATATATTTAATTTTTTATCCTAGGGTGCGCGCTAGTACTTTTAAGTAAAATGAGGGTGCGCTACCAAAAAAGTTTTGAGACAACTGATTTAGAAATTTCCCCCCTAAAAACCGTTTGAGACCTTGAAAGTCAAAAATGGTCACTTCGTTTACAGGCTCCTCAATTGTGAACCGCTATTGTTTTGTGAACACTCGCTAGACGTGGCCCTGAATGGAGGAAACCTCGGCACTAGCCACTGGTCTCCACGACATCGACCAGTCCCATAACATATAATCTCATTATGGTTTCGCATTAGATCAAGATATCGATAGGCCTTGGTTGAAGTAACTTTCAATCTGCTTCATTGTGGTCTGCCGTCAATGGTTTCCATCTTTTATTATTTTCATCTTCACTCTCCTGAAAACTCATCCAGGAGAGTTTTTCATCCCTTGAAACAGACAACCGATCAAAGAATGCAGACAGTTTACAAGCACGATAAGATGAACCCTCGTAGTCTGAACTGCCTTGGCACAAATTCCAAACAACTCCAACCACCTTTCTTGATACATTTAACATTTCCATCTTACCTTCTCATTGAACTATAATTTTCTCTTCTTTTATATAGGCGGAAACTAAGGATATTCCCAGACCAGTGGTTTAAACGACGAGAGCTTACCATTTGCAGGTGAAACGTGGGATTGTCGCCCTAAGAAGCGATAACCTTGAAATGGCGCAGGTTGGTTAACAGAAGCCTTTTTTATTTTCACTAATTTGCATGTTGCGAAGCATGTGGATCAATTTTGATTAGGTATTAGGAATTTAAATGTAAAATTGTGCATACGTACGTGCTTATTTTATAAGTACACTGATTGATGTAGTTAAATTATTTTGCCTCCAGGACGACCACCGGGAGGGAAGGCGCGAATAGTGATAAGACTCGACGATGGTATAGCGAGGCGTTTGAAAATCTTGTTGGGGCAAGAATTTGTAGTTACGCCTCTGACAAGTTGATAAAATTGTTTTATTTAACACCGGTACATGTCAAGAAGTTAGTAGAGTACATTTCACAGGTCCCGCCTTCGGATCCTGAATCAGAGGGCATCTACAAGGTGTATGCAATATTACGACCACACATTCGGACGTAGAAACCCACAGATTTTGATTATTGTTACCTCCCCACCAAGGACTCGGAGGTCTGAGAACGCATACTTGTGTGTGGTCACAGCTGAACATTTGAGGGTCAGAAGCTGGCTTTTCATTCAGTAAAAAGAAAAACAAGACTAAAAATCAATTAGCAAGAATCAATGTTGGAATTTTACGCATCTTAAGAAACGATGTTTGCATTAGCACGCAGTCTTTTTTGTTAAGGTGATTACAGCTAAATAACTCCCCCCCCCCCCAAAAAAAAAAATTAAGGGCCGCATTCGAAAGGAATCGTGATCAGAATTTTAAAATTTAAGTTTTTAATTTTTGTGTTAAAACTTTTCACAATTCAGACAGCCACTTTTAAAATTGAAGCTAATTTTTAAAATTTTAAAATTAAATTAGCATCTACTAGCAAATTTTGCCTATTATTCAATCGTATAAAGTGTTGCAATTTCGAAGCGAGTTGTTCTAATAACAATCAAAATTTTTCGATGGAAAAATACGGTGGACTTTGTGTATTTTTTTAACGCCGATTTCAAATGTGCAGCCCCTTTATTTCTAGTGCCCCTAGTTCGCAGTATTTTAGTTTTCACGTATTTAACGTTACCAAGGAAGGCGGCAGCCCAGTATACTGGTATACCATTGCAGGACGTTATTCAGAGAAACTCCTGTTCATTAGCAAAGAAAACGAAAAAAAAAAAATAAATAATAATTATAATTTTACGCCATTTATTGCAATACTTGTTAAAATTTCAATAAATGCAACTCGCAATCCTCTAAATCTGTGGGTACTACTCAATATCAGACTTTAAATTTGGATTCAAGTCACCAAAATCTATAAAATGTACCTTATTTCGGGAGGAAAAATTCAAAAGCCTAAAATTTGTTGTGCAGTGTAGTCAAAGATTAATCCTGAAACTCTCGGTTTTTTCTCTCTTTTCTGAGCATCCATAGTTCATTTGTATGTAGGGGATGCAGTTGTGGGTGGATGGTATGTTTTGTCGTAATTATGTAGGAGTTCTTTGGGAGGGGAAGTAATAACATAGGAGGAGGAATCAGAAAATACATCATATTGCAATGTACAGACAAGCCATCTAACAAACCCACACCAATATACATACTTTTACCCCCACAAGAATTACCCACAATAAAAAGACCAAACACAATAATAACACCTACACTTCTTTATAACTATTCCCCAAAAGATCGCCCATATTAAAGTTTAACCCATAAAATTAAGTATCTAAATTAATTGTACAGCTGTAGCCAGGCAACTGAAAGTATTTTATGCGAGCTGAAACAGTTTTTTTCCTTTTTTTTGGTAACGTATATGGTAGCAAGCGCTATTTAAAGTATGCCAACTTTTAACACCGACACGAATAGTTGACTTCTGTAACTGAATCAGATGATTACGACAGTTTCGATACAGAACAGATACTAACAAGGAACAGGAAGAGCAGACGATGAATGACATGAGATGTCAGCCAATTAAAACAGGAAAACAAGCGCAAACGATAAAATGCTAGCAGATGTCAATCAAACGCTACTTTGAGCCCTAGATAATGCAAACGACTATTTAACTTAGTCTTATTATTAGTATTTTTACTTATAAATACATCAGTTGCCTATCAAGACCCTATTAAGAATACTTTTAAGTGTGCCATTGGTTGAAAAAAAAAAAAAAAAAAAAAGGGCCCCTCTGAGCAGAGCAATATTGTAGCAAGAAGATATTGGCCTTATGCTTAGTTTCCAATACGAGTTACAAAAGAATAAATATGCCATTTTATATCTTGGTATTGCGTTTCTTTATTTTATTATTATTTTATTTCTCCCCGGATTCTGAGTACAGTACTTCCAATGGTTCGAATTTCGTTCATATCCTGAGATAATATTTCCTTTTCGGGTTCGGTGTACTGTTATGTGAAAAAGAAAAGTAGTTATCGGAGACGCAGGTGGACGTGCATGGAATACTTATTGGCCGTTTATATGCTGCCGCAAGATAAATTAAGGTGGCAGGCTTATTTTAGATAAGCCAACCACAGCAGGGAAGGTAATACAAATACATAAACTTGGCCGATCCTAATCACTGTTAAAAAAAAAAAAAAAAAAAAATACATATACGAGCAATGTAACCTGTAGTGAAAAAATAGTTTAATTCATCAAAAATGTTTCGCTAAATATCCAAGTAGCGTTCTGGTTAGAAATTTGCCAAGTATTCCTCATTTAAATTGCTGTTTCAAATTACCGTATTTGTCCACTTATAAGACGCGCCTTTTTCCTTAAAAATACCTTGTAAAATTGCCCTTCGTCTTAGAAGCCGAAATGGCAATTCAACACATGAGCAAAAACAAGAAGTCGGCAACATGTAGTTAACGGATAGTTTACATCGCGATCACGGTCAGTACACTTTTCAGTAATTACCAGGCTGTTGTTGGAGTAACAAGTGAATTCCAGTTATACATTTAAGCCCTAATCAATGGCAGGCGCATCAAGAAGGCAAAATTATACCATTGGATTTAAGCTAAAAGTAGTACAATATGCCAAGAACATGGGAACAGAACAGCACAATGAAATTTCGGACCACCGCCTACTGAGATGATTCGTCAATGGAAGAAGCAGGAAGTTTTATTACAGAAAGATGATAAAACAAAGATCATTTATTGTATGAGAGTGACAGTGATACTAGTGATGAGGATAATGATGATGATCAAGTCAGTAATGAATCTGAAGTTGAATAATACTAAAATTAAAGAGTAATAATAATCCTATACCTTTCTTTATTTGTTTTTGGGTTTTATTTTTATTGAATTTAATATTCCACTGTAAAATTCCAAAGATTTTTTTTTCTTAAATTTATCGTTACAAAATTAGGGTGCGTCTTCCACGACGCAGTCTTATAAGCCGACAAATACGGTATTTAAATTTTATTACTTCAAAGCATTGGAAAGATTATATGGCCTCAAGTATCAAAGTATCTGGGGAAACAAATTATGCACTTCACAAAATGTACATTGTTTTAAAATATGTGCGCGTGGCCTGTCTGCAAGATCTGAGTGTACACATCGACACGTAAAATAGATATAACCATTCTATGTTCCTGGCGACTCAGCTAACGGGTGGCAGCAGAGTTGGCACTTCGCCAAATGCACATCAAACAAATAATCTGGATGAATGTTTCCAATCTGCATGACCTTCGTCTTCATCGTATCATTTGCTCTACCTGTTACACTTTCAAATGTTTTCTCTACATAGTTCAAGTGGATTGTAAAACGTCTGCCAGTGGCACTTGATTACTGGGTATGCGAATATGGTGTTTTTTTGCTCCCTCTTAAATGTATTCTGAGTTTTAACGACTTGTGGAATCATCATACTTAGTTTCTAAACTTTTTTTTTTTCTTTTTTAAGCACGCGGGAGGTCACTTCTCTTAATTAACAATTTTCACGTCTGTTATTTTCTCTTTCAAAGCTTATCTTCATTACAAGCACTTAACAGACTCTTTTGGATAAATGATGGTTGTAAACTACGCAACTCGCTTTCAGAGCAGCATTGCCAAAATATACATTTATTTCATGAATAAATTATGAATATTTTCATATAAAATAAAACAATGTAACTGCAGTGGCTCGCTAAAACAAAACCTAACAAAAATCTATCCAGCCCTCAATGGAGTTCCTATCCTGCTTGTTCAAAATCACATCGACTTAGGGATCAGATTCAACCCAAAGCTTCTGTTCAACCAACATGTAGACTTGCTTCTCACAAAAGCCGCTAGACAGATGGTTATGCAAGCAGCATCTGCAACATGTAACAGATAAATCCACCACCATGGTAAGCTACATCGCAACAATAGTTTATCCCTCGCTTCTCTACGCTGCAGAGATCTGCACATCTCCCTCTACCACCAAACCAGTGTTCTCCTCCGAGTACTGGCTCCTCCCAGTAGGCTTGCCACAAGCTCAGCCTACCTCCCCAGCTCCGAACCACCGCTATGGCCAACGCACTCAACATCTCAAGGTTCATGTAGCTCATTGATGTAAAGAGACTTGTCATTACAGTCAAGCTCATGACTGGTCTCATCTCCTGTCCCTCTTTCTGAGACAATGTGCATGGAGGGTCCCGGTGGCGCATCTGCGTGCAACCTCGCAACTATGCCCTCTTCAAACACGTCTTCACCTGTCAGACCGGTTTCTTCCTCAGCAGATGTCATCAGCGTCCAGGATCTAGATGTCGACTTCAACAAGTTTAGTCAGGATGGACAATATAGAAAAAGAATACTTCGTAGTCGGTGGCCAAGGCTACCACTATCATAACCTTTGTCCCGATCAATGTATTCTCTTACTCAATTCAATGTATATAATTATGTGATGTATTTTGTAATTAATGGTCTGTACACTCAGTGTTTAGTATACAAAAATGCCTCTGAGTTAAATTCAATTTTTTTAAGACTTTCTATAAATTTGGTATTGAAGTTAGCGCTGGAATAATGTTATTTCCACAACATTATTCCAGCGCTAACTTACTCACAATACGAAATTTGATGTTATTATTATTATTTATTCAAGTAAAGGAAAAGAGGTTACATCTACCCCTACACAGCAAACAATTGCTATGAGGATAAACATAACAATAACAGATTAACAATATATACACTGATGTGCAAAACTTAAGGACCAACACTATTTCTAAAGGTTACAACCACAAAATCTTTACTTAAGGTACTCTTTACTGATGAGAGTAGATTCAGTCTCAGCAGCGATTCGGGACGTCAGCTAATTTGGCGAGAGGTTGGCACACTATCACCCCTCAAACATCACTGAAAGGGATCGATATGGCGGTCGAGGTGTTCTCGTCTGGGGAGGCGTTATCTTGAATGGGCGTACACAACTACAGATACTGGAAGGCAGTACTGAGGTAATCCTTCCCCATGTGGGTCTGTTCCGAGGTGTCATTGGCCCCGAGTTCGTGTTTATGGATGATAATGCCACACCCCATCGCATAAGCGCTTCAAAACGCGGTCCTGTTTTGGTGTAGACTCGTTTGGGTCCAGTTCCTTTTTTCCTATCAGCAGAACCAGTATTCTTGATTTGGAAAGAAATCTACTCACTGTCGACTGATTACAAGATACTCTATAAGCAATTGAGTGTCTTGTAATCAGTTGACAAGACACTATAAGCAATTTGACGGGAAGAACATCCATTCTCATGTAAAGCAACAATAGCACTCTTCCTTCGTGGCGTCAACTGCACGTAAATTTGCCATCCTGACACAAGCAAGGAATGACTGCAACTCTTGCAGAGCGTGCTTATATAGCTGAAAGTAACAACTGATGCAATATTACGTCATCACCTACGCGTGTCAATCTTATCTGATGCAATCTGTAAGAAATATTGCCATATACTTACGTTATTCGGACGACAATTACAATTTTAAGGGATGATGCACTTTCTTTGAACACCAGTGTGTGTGTGTATATATATATATTTTTTTTTTTTTTTTTTTAGTTAGATGAGGAATTTTAAATTTCTACAGACATAACGCATTTATCCACTTACGTATTGTAAACAACGAAAAAAACTGCTAATTATTAGTCATCAAATTTATTTAGCAAAACATTTTTCAGATAGTTAAAACGGTTTCCTTCCGTTTGTATTATAGATTAGAGAGGGGAAAAGAAAAACAGCCAAAAAATTTAATTTTTTTCGGCTGCATTTTAAGTTTCTTAAAGACAAGGTGTGATTACCAAATACAATCAATTAAGATTAAAAAATAATAAAATAATTACTTCCGTTATGACGAAAGTCCTAAGCGTCAAAAAAAAAAAAAAAAAAAAATCCTTCATGGAGAATTCAAGTCTGTGACGGGAATTGAACCGCTGACATTTTTCAAATGGCGACGATCGGAAATAAAATCGTGCGTCGTCGTAGCTCTGAGTCTCCTAAGGCTATGGCAATGCACGTTTTTATGTCCACACTTTGTTCTGACTTTTTTTTTTTTTCTCTCTCTCTCTCTCTCTCTCTCTCTCTCTCTCTCAGTAAAAATAGCGTTTCTCCTTCCTATTCCCAGAAATTTGCACCTTAGCCTGTTTGTTGCAGCCCTGCCCTCACAGAGGAGTTTCGAAGACAGCACGTTTTAATCTCTTTAAGCAAGCATCGTACTTCAGAATTCTAGGGGTGAACTGAATAGCAATACGATCTCTGAAAATAACAAACAAATCAGTCAGAAGACTAATACGCCTAGAAACAACATCGCAAAGATAAAAATTTGGCACGTATATCAACTCGCATAAAACAGGTATCAAATCCAGATAGATGTGTACACGACAATAAAATAACAACTAAAACGAAACGTGATGAAACATCGAGAGAACCCACCACGAGCAGCATGCATTCCAAACCCACACTCGATCAGCCCGAGCCTACACAACATCACTTCCCACTCTGATAATAAGGAGTGGTAATATGCAGCCGTGCCTACTTTTTTTTTTTTTTTTTTTATCTAAAATGTATTGTGCATCAGGAGCTTTTGTTAACGCTTTCAGCTGTATCAGAAGTTGTTTAAGGAGCCATTCAGTAGTTTAAAAAAAATAAAATAAATAATGATATACGGATGAAATTATGTGAAATAATTCCCAAAATTATGGCTACAAATAAGTTCATTCATGTTGTCCATAAAGCAGATTTTAAAAAAAGATTAATTACCTCTATTGTGCTCTTCACTGAATACAAAAGAATACGTAGTACTTCTAAAACTAAATCTGTGTTTCAGCTTTGCTTTCATCTTTTGGCTACTCACGTTACTCGTGAGCGACCAAGCATCAGCTGGCAGACGATTCAAGGTGCAGCAGTTGACTCTACTCTCTTGGATGGATCGAGAGAGTTACATAAGAAATCTATATATTATGAAAACGAAACAAAAAAAAAAAAAAAAAAAAACACGACTACCTTCAATGCCAATTTTCATTAACACGAACTGTTTCAAGCAAAGAATATATGAATCATGTCAGCGTGCCATCCCACAATCCTATAGAAACTAGCAGTAGAAATCGTCTGCTAAAATAATATCCACTATGCTCGATAGTTGAATCGCACTTAATTCTTTGACAATTAAACAACTTTATGGAATGCAGAAGCATTTTAATTAAAATCGTCTTTGTAATATTAAAACATCCAGTATTTTAAACCTTTTTAATAGACTGATCGGCACTGATAATTCTCCATTTTGAGAGAGTGGATCGGATTCATCTGAAAATTTGCAAGCATAACTGTAACGTATATGGACTAAAACAATTAGCATATCAAAGTTGATCGGCGCTCACTAGAATGTTCAACAACATGTTTGTTACTGCCATGATGAAGGAATCTGAAGGTACTATGAAAACGAATGTAAACTTTCATTTGGTTAGGTTATGTTAGGTTAATTAAGCGCCAAAGCAAATACGGCTATGAGGTCATCAGTATATTGCGTCTGTAGTTGTGCCCTATTCTTTGGTCGGTTTGCCTGTTTTCTGGCCAATAACCTAAGTTTCGGGAGATAACTAACTAGGCCACGCTGTAGAAGAAAGCTGACAAAAATTCCTCGCGTCAGTGACTGGATTCGATTTGCCATGTTGACCATCCAGCTTCTGACAATAATCTGACTCCTTTCAAAATGGGGTGTAAACTTTCATTTGGTTAGGTTATGTTAGGTTTTAAAGTCCTGATTTTAAAGTCCGTCGACTCATTACGTCGCCATACGCGTGTGAAAGGTAGTCACACTATTAGACAATCATTCACTTACCGTTTTGTTGCCTGCTAACGTTTTTATAGCACCTTCAGATGCTTTCCTGAGGTCTTTTACAGGAAGATGCCTTCCGGTAACAGATACTTTATTGAACTGATTCTACTGATTAGCTCGGCATGTAATATTATACGTCCATATACAGTACATTAGAGTAATGCATTAAAATTTAAATAAATTCGTCCATTCTTTCTAGGAGGCGCAATTTCATTAATGAGAGTGCACCTTCAATTACATTGAAAAAAAAAAAAAAAAAAAAACATTGTAGTTAAACCTATCACTGTTCTACTTAGCATTGAGCAGAACAGAATAATTTCGTTCCAAATTGATTGTTGAGAGTTCTAGATTCAAATAATTTAATACGCATGCGCGCGCACACCATGACTTGCGGGTAGGTACTGTATGTCAGTTTAACAATCTGCGCTTGCGATTCAGGCTTATTCAGCAATCAAATTTAGTCACACGTATTAGGCTAATACATGTGATGATAAAATCGGTAGGTCTCAGGCGAGGTAGCATGGTTTTTTCTCCAGGCAACTCGCTTTTTTTGTCCAGCAAAACAGAAAAATCTCTACCATAGAACGAACGCAATTTACAGAGTACATAATACACCGAACTATATTTGCATTGGGAGGCTAGAAAGCAAATGCTTTTCTTGTGGATTACGGCGTTTTTTCCCAATTTGAATTTCCTTATGCAGCTACACTTTAGCTAATCATAATGCTGAAGTGAAGAAATGTGATAGCAATACAGGTTGTCCCTTTTGAACTTCCCTGATTTTAAATGTCTCATAAAAGAAAACCTAGTGAAATGTTAATAACTTTTATTTGGAAAGAAAAGTCAAACATTTTGAGTCAGCAGACTTGTACATGTGCTCCTTTGGTGCAAAGAAGAATGTTCAAACGATACTCGGTTTCAGACCAGGTTCCCTCCACCATATCTGAACTGATAGCGGCACGGATTGCTTGCACGAATCGTGTACGTAAGGTGGCGATGTTAGACACGTGGTGGAATGAACTATGTCTTCCACATAGCCCCAGAAGAAGAAATCTAAGAGAGTTATGTCAGATGAACGAGGAAGCCATGGTATCGGTCCACCACGCCCAATCCAACGGTCGGGGAACGTATCGTTCAGGGCAGTGCGCAACAATGAGGTGGTGCTCCATCTTTTGGGCTGCCTCAAATGTACTCTTGGATGCAGCGCTGATTTTCAGAATCTCATATTCGAATTTCGGTCAACTTTTCCCTACACGTGAAATGCTGTCTCGTAGGAAAACATAACATTACCCAAGAAATCGTGGTTTTGGTCGATGCGATTAAGAATATCAATAGCGAAGTTTTGTCGCTGTGGCTTGCCACTCGGCTTAAACCATTTGCAATTTGATAGGCGTACAAACGCAGCCGCTCGTGTGCAACCCTGTGCAGAGTTGCACGAGTATGTTCAATTTCCTTGATGTACGTGGGCTACGAACAAAGGCAGCACGTACTTCTTCATCTCATTCTTCTGAGACGCTTTAACGACTTCCTCCATGTTACTTCTGCACGCTACCGGTGTTCACAAATATCCTGTACCATCTCAGTATGGACTTTGGGTGAGGTGCATCTTTGTTGAACAAAAGTCTAAATTGTCTTTGAACCGTGACAACGCCTTTGCTCTCTGCAAATTACACCACTGCCTGCACTTTCTCTTGCACTGATGCCATTTTTACCCAAACGGCAACTGCGTGTTTCAAAACATCAACAATGAAACTCGAACATAATGCTCCCCCCCCCTACTGGTTCCAACTACTTTGCCAATATGTACAAGGCGCAAGGCGAGAGTGAGTCAATTGTAGTCATATGAGAGATACCATTTGTAATGTTTATTGAAAGTAAATGTAGTATGAAACTACCGGCTTGAGATTTGCCATAGCTCTCTCTCTCTCTCTTATTATAATGTAATGATTATTAATAAAACTATGCAAAGTGGATTTTTCTATGAAGATGGTGTAGAGCAGGATTGTCTGATCTTTTTGCAAAGGGAGCCATATTGAAAGCTTTTTCTCAACCTTTAGGGAAGTGAACAAAGTTTAGAAAGGCTCTTGGAGAACTGCTGCTGCATAAAGCCAGCCCTGAAAATCATTATCCAAATCAGGATGATTGCATTCTGAATGCAATGACCACTGTGAAAGATACTAAGTATAATAACTGCGGCATTCATAAATCGCCACTTCTGAAATTTGTTCTTCTTGGAGATGGAGGAGTTGGTAAAAGTTGCCTCATGAATCGCTTTGTAAATGGTCAGTTTACTGATTCTTATCATACTATTGGTGTTGAATTTTTGAATAAGGATATTTCTGTGAATGGTGAAGTGTATACATTACAGATCCAGGATACTGCTGGACAGGAATGGTATCGCTGTTTGCGAACTCCATTTTATAGAGGTTCAGACATCTCTATGTTGACTTATAGTATCGATGATAGGAAAAGTTTTCAGAATTTGGTAATGTGGAGAAAGGAATTTTTACTATGCTGATATAAGAGACCCATCTTCATTTCCTTTTATTATTGTTGGCAATAAGGTCGATGTAGATAATCTCAGAGATGTTAGCACACAAGATGCACAAGAAGGGTGTAGACAGAATGGTAATTTATCTTTTGTTGAAACAAGTGCTAAGGATGCAACAAATGTAGAACAAGCCTTTTACATGGCAGCAAATGGAAGAAAGAATGGAAAACCTTGTGTTCAGGAAACTGTAAATTTAAAGAAACAATCAAAAAACATCATGTTGTGGGTAAAAGGTAAAGCGCAGCCATTATCAACCCACTGCAGGATGGAAGCCTCCTCAATAATTCATGCTGAGGGAAATGGATGGAAGCCTCCTCAATAATTCATGCTGAGGGAAATGGACCATAATCTGCCACGCTGGTCCATTGCGGGTTGGCAGATCGACCGTATTCAGCAGCTTGAACCCCGGTCTACTCAGAGCGTGTGCTACTGCACTCCCGCTCCTGACCACTCGGCTACTAGCTGCTAATGTTCTAATACCCACATATAAAGTTTACTAGTTTCAAGAACTTATTATTAATGATTCTGAATTACTTTCTGTAACTAATTATGCATTCCAGAAGCTTTTCCATTTAAAACATGAAAAACTGCTGGTATCATAAAAATGCTTAAAATTTGAAGGTGTAGTATGTGTAATGAGATATAAAAGCACGTATGCTATAAAAGTGCTATAACTCTACAAACACTTGGTTAATGAATTGTATGTTAATTTATTATATTATGTAATTATTAACCAGATCAGATTTATCAACATAACATTGTATGTATAAAGTTCTGTTTAAATTTTTATAAATAAAAAGCCCATTGGATTTGGTTCCCATATTAAAAAAAAAAAAAAAAAAAAAAATTTACTTTTTTTCGCTGATTGCAATAAAGATATTATATACAACACATGAGTTTTAATAAACTTTTAAAATCAGGGACGTTCAAAAGGGACACTCTGTATAAAACTAAAACACGTGATGACAGCGTAATTTCTTAAACAAAAGAACGATGTTAAAACTGGAAACAAGGTGATAATCACTTTTATCACTGTTAAAAAAAAAAGAGAAAAAAAAAGAGAGAAAAAAAAAAAGAGAGAGAAAAAAAAAGAGAGAGAAAAAAAAAGAGAGAGAAAAAAAAAGAGAGGAAAAAAAAAACAGAGAGAAAAAAAAAAAAAAAGACCCACAAGCTTTGAAAGACGGATGGTTGGCTGTTGTTGTGGGGTTTTATAATATCTATAAATTGCGCGTGTTCTGTAGTCGATTTGCCTGTTTGCTGGACGAAAAACTAGAGTTTCCGGGAGAAAAAAAGTCATGCTACCCACACCTAAGCTCGAATAACTCAGCCACGCTGTGAAAAAAAAAACAAAAAAAAAAACATAAGAATTCTTAGTGTCATCGACGGAATTCGAATTCAGGGCTATTCCAGCATGTGTGGGGAAGAGGGTGATTAGCCAACTGTGCTACCCAAGAGGACTTGAAAAACAGAGATGCGGTTAATATGAGGGAAAGATAAAAGGACAAAACGGAGGATAAGTCCTACGCCCATGATGGCAATTGCATTTTTGTTGAATGATTGTTCATAAAGCAAACATTGCAAAGTGATCATGACTATACAATAAGCGAAAAAAATTACATTTGAAATATGGTCTTGCTCACTCGAAAGAGAAAATTGAGGCAAGATTGAAGTTCTATGCAGTCAGAAAACGAATCGCTGACTTTATAAGATCAAGTTAACCGCAAAGGTTCTGGAATGCTTATTTTTAAGAACTTCGCAGGAAGTCGTAATCAACAATGATCGATCACTTCAGCATTCTTAAAAAAATTGAACTTAAAAAGTGAGCTTATTACATTCGTTGTTGTGGGGTTTTAAGGGCATTAGCAACTAAAGCCACATTGCGCTGTACATAATATGGCTGTAAATTTTCTGTATTTTGGTCGATTTGTCTGTTTGCTGGACCAAAAACCTAACTTTCCGGGGGGGGGGGGAGAACCATGCTACCTTCGCCTGAGACCAACTAAAACAGCCACATTTTGAAAAATATCCATAAAAATTCCTCACATCATCGACGGGATTAGAACTCAGATCTTCTCCAGGTGATTATACCAACCGTGCTAACGACAAGGGCATTTTGCTTTGCTAAAAAGTGAACTCTACTTTTATACAATTGCTTTCGCGAACCCCTAAATCCTGTATGAAGCACAAAAGAATTACGGTTTCTGCTTTGAACATTAATATACTAGAGGACAAGACTCGATATAAACATAATTTGCAAATTGCATTATTCGCTTCAGGCTTCACTGGAAGAAAACAATAATTTGTTTTTTTTAAATGTTTTATTATTATTTTTTTTTTTAACACCACAATAAGGTACTTTTACTTCTTTGAAGATGTACCTTATTATCGCTATCACATAATAGATTTATAAATATTAATGATATGAGTTCGCAGAAGGAAAAAAAAAATGTACAGGTCATGAAGGAATGCTAATTTCAGTGACAAAACTTATACTGATTTCAGTTATTGCTTTTACGGAAACTGCAGAGATTTCCGTATTGTGTTATGTCTATGGTTGCTAACCCTGACGGTAGGAAACAGCCAATGGGTACAGAACAAAATTTTGAATTGCCCAAATAACTCTCGTCGAATTATGTGAACTGTTTTCATCGGATGAAGCCGAACAAATTCTTGGGCTTTAAAAGGTTAACAACGTATATTTGTGCAATGTATTATACAGGTAATAGCCCTCATGGGTAGCACAGCTGGTAGAATCGCCCTCCCCACACCGGGCGGAAAAGACCTGAGTTCGAGTCCCGTCAATAACGGGAGGAGTTTTTATGGACCTCTTTCAAAACGTGGCTGACTCAGTCGATCTCAAGGGAGGGTATCATGAGTCCCGCCCCGGAAAACTCGAATTTTTCGTCCAGCGAGCAGAAGATCGACCACAGAATCTGGTGAGTAAGGGCTTGGCACACCCAGTGTCCTGAGCTGGATATCATCATTCTTCTCTTTCCTGGTGATTCCCTTCTAATCCTCTCTTTCAGGGTAACTTGGAAATTTTTTTTGGCTGGTGCAGCATAAGCCTCAGGCTTCCTTGCACTATGTGGCTAATAAAAATAGTAACAAAACACACACAATTTACAGAGAGTATATACAGAACATATGGCCTTAGTCGCTGATGCTAAAACCATATTACTGGGCAGGCTTTCCAGGTGATCGCCTACCTGGTGACAAAACGGCAAGAAACAACACACAAACATAATATTACACACATTTCTGGCCTTTTACAGTACTCTGTAATCATCACAGTGTACAAAGGCGGAGTTCAACTTTCGTTCAGGTGCTACATAAGATACTATACATGTCTACATTACCACAACAGCGTACACATGTAATAAATTGCAAATAGATTAGCACTGAGTGATGTCTTTCTAATCTTAAGAACGTGCCTTTAATTCAAGGTTAGGATTTCATACTGGACTTTAAAATATTATACGACTTTTTTTGTACTTTAGAGGTCGACTTATGTTAGAATATACGGTACTTTTTCAAGCTTATCTACTACACAGGAATGTGGATGACCTCTTGACTCCAGATTCATATCAAAGCATGTTGTGAATCGTGTTATAAATTGCAGCAATAAGAGTCTTTCGTTGGCATATGGCCGATCGTTATCCCCAAATACAGGAATGAGTTGTAATCTCTTCGCTTCATTCATTCCTTACATTAGCTAAATATCTGACGGACCATAAGATCTCTTCTAGAAGTTTAATAAAACTTTCCTTATTACAAAAAAAAAAAAAAAAAAAAAATCACAATCTGTTAGGTGGAAACATTTGTCCAAACTTACTTTTAATTTTTTTTCTTTAAAATCGAACGATAAATATGACTAATTTAGATACCAGTCTATTCCTCTTTAATAATAAAGAATTATTCCTTGCCGTTGGGAGCGCATCGGCTATCCAGAACACATGCGCCAGTTCTTATGGTACGCTATTTCATGTGATTTCATCGTATATCATGCACAGGAATATAAGAGCGATATAGTCTAGTCTTTCCAATTTCATTTGAGATTCAATGCAATATACTCGGCACAAAAACTGTTATTTACGATAATGCAAGAACATGCTTTGTAATAAATTATCTCCCCCCCCGCCCAATCCTCCCTCGTTCACGGCAAATCTGCATGTTGTGCAGAATGAAAAACACCAACTACTCTCCTTCCGTCTGAGATCGGCTAACTGCATCCTCAATAGCAATTACTCCATCTTAGTTTTTTTTTTTTCTGTATACAATACAAGGTTAAACAAGGATAATATTTATTTTGGGACGATGCGAAACATTTTAATAAGAGACTGCTGTATATATAAGTCATGCATTAAACATATCTTTGGATCGCGGTAGTTCTTTTATCGTCAATATATATAAAAAAAAGAAAAAGTGCAGAAGGAATTCCCTTCACGAACATCCGTTTGTAAAGCAGAAGTTTATCATGAATCCGTATTCTTTTACTGGGCATTCTTATGATAAAAGGGTTATAAATTATATATTTATATATCATAGTCCCTGGTGACAAATTAACTCAAGGCCCATTCGAAGCCTACCTGAAATACTCAGTAGCTATAAAAATTTTATTGCGACGATCTACTGCTCGGGAAACCTGCAATATGTTCAGACGCTAAATGAGTTATAACTGGTGCATGCGCAACAAAATGACAGATCATGTTCTTAGCAGAAATAAAACATACTGTATAAGGGTCTAGTTACCCATTTGGGTACCTTGATCAAACCATAAACTGTTAGAGCCATTCCTGACATGCCTGTGGCAATGTCAGTGAGCTGAAATACAACAGCTACACTTTATACATCCGGTAACGATTAAATACATTGCAAGTAAGCCTGCATACTGAGTTTCAGCTGAGTTATAATATTACCGATAACAATAGAGAGTCCATCAAAGAGTGCTTTCGATAGTACGTAATCAAGGCAGAAGCTGATTTAGTCCTTATTTTCATAGCAAAAAACTATGAAAATTTTCATTGTTTTTGAAAAATGGATCAGTATAAGGTGGATACGGTACTTTTTCAAGCTTATCTACTACTGTGCCACCCTGATCCACTTAAACGTCCATAATCAGTTCTATATTGCACTATATACGTTTTAGGTGTGCTTATGCATTTTGAAGGAGCACACTCGTATACTAACCATAACAGATAGATCTACTCTTAAAATTATACTGCGCAAAATTTTATAGATAAACTTTTTCCTTCTCTATCCCTGCCACCCCCCCCCTCGCTCAGGGCTCTGGTACAGGCACACTAGAGCTCTGAGTGAAAAGTAAGGTGTCGAAGGGAGGAAATTTGCATAAAAACATTACGTTGCACTAAGATTCACGATGATACGCTAATGGATAACACTTTTGAATACTTGCTTCATACTCTCATTTCATTTCTTACACCAGTTGTGTAATTCTATTAGCGCATTTTCTTCTTTGCGCTTTTAGAAAGTATGGTTATTACACAAGCAAATTGGCTTTAATTATAAATTATAGTTTGTTTTTTTTAAGCCACATTAAACAGTTTCTGAATTCGTAAATATATTTTAATAATTTGTCATTATTTTTTTAATTTCGCAGTGGCGCCAGCTGTCAATTATTGCGCATGATCACTTTTAATTTGTTAAAAGTTAGTGCTATGTGATCATTATTGTGTGTAGAATTACAGTGCAATAAAATTGGAGTGAAAAATTCAATTAAAATAAGAAACCGGTTGGACAGAAGGTTCTACAAATTTCGTAAGTCTTCTAGATTATTCAAAATTTGTGATATTAAATTGATTTATCGCTTTTTCTTAAATTATTCCTTGCTCAATATCTGGAACTTCAAATAAATATTTTTTTTAAAATTGAATTCTGAAAACCTCATTTAGTGTTACTACACAAAGCTTTGCAATTATCGCATAAATGTACTTAAGCAACTAGTATAAGTGAGCTAAGAAAGCTACTTTCTAAAGTACACCTTTCTCGCCGTACCTATTATCTTGTCATGTCACTATTATCTATACAAGTGTCTGCTGTAAAACACCGAGGAAGCCCTCAGACACATTACAAATTTCTCTATAAAACTTTTCAGTGATATAGCTTTATTTTTACTCACCTGTGCTCAAGCCATCTTATCGTTCTTTTCAGCGACATTCGAAAAATTGGACAAATTGGTCCCTTGACGAATCGTTAGCTTTCTTAAATCCAGCAAAGTTCTGTTCACAAACGTGGTTCAGCTCGCGTGCTCGGAGAAACCAGTACTAGGCTGTCGGCAGCCTCGCTTGGTGCGCGTCTGAGACTGGAACCCGTGTGTATGTGTGCCGTGAAAGTCGCGGGTCCTTTGCTCTTCCAGGAATAACTAAGAGATAATAGGTTGTGCAGGAAAGTTTCGGATAAAGGAATACCAAGTTAGTATCGTATTGGGGTATAAAATACTTTCATAACAATAAACTGGTGTGCATTTTAGCTCGCAAGGGGTAGGAAAAGTAGAATTACGAAATTAATGAGTAAACTACTGCTCCAGGCGTAGGCAAACTTTTCAAGCTAGCGGGAAAAATCAAAAGCTAGGTCTTATTGGAGGAGAAAGTCATTCATAAAAGACGAACCTTCTCTGGTGGGATTCGAGACTTGTTGAATCTGAGTAAACACGGCAGACGTTGCAATGCTAAATATATTTTGGAACAAATTGTGTACAAATGCAGGTACTGTACTTACAATGATAAAAGTAATATTGACTGAAATATTTTAAAGGGGTTTACATCAGGATTCACGTACTATTGATGTGGAAGTTCTCCAAGTGAGCATTAAATGTGATTTAATGCTTTAATTTGTTGCTCAGTGAAGCTCAATAATTTTGTTTTTTTTTGTTTTATCGATGTCCCAATGATTTTTTTTAATAAAATTATGGAAGGAAAGCTATATCAAATAATAATATTGTTATATAATAGCGAACATAGTGAATCTTACTAAATGGTTAGTGTTGAAAGGTCATTAAAAATAATAAAAGACTATAAAAGAAATTCTTTTATAGATTAAATGATCTATTGTTCTAGAATGATGTAGCTATTGAACCCAAAAGAGCCTCAAAAAAAAAAAAAAAAAAAAACTTGCAAGAACTAATTAAGTGATTTTGCGAACATAAAGGTGACGAAATTGGATAAGAATCAAATTTATAAGTTAATTATAACATTATAGATTATTAAATTGCTCATTATTATTTATTTTGATGTACTAATTTTTAAGTTTTTTATAGTTTACATTTATTGAATATTGCTTAAAATGTACATTATTAAAATTTTTACGAGTAGGGCATTGGCGTTTCATGTTAATAAAAACCACCACCCTTTGGTAGTCTTTGCATATGGGCCAAAAAATTCTTGCTACGCCACTGGTGTAGTGCTCAATTTGGGGCGGCTCATACTGGAACGCCGCTCTGGTTAAGAAGAATGTTTTTTTTTTTTTTTTTTTTTTAAATTAAGTTCAAAGTATTCCTTGTTAAACGACCACAAGTAGTTTAAAAAATATTAAGGAGGTTATTGCAGATTTAAAGTTTAAAAGGATTGGTAATAATTAATTATGGTGTCCGTATGTCAGAACCAATGAAAACTGATGTATAATGTTTACATGTGTTAGCAAGGCCGTGCGAATCTATGCTCATTTTTGCACTGGGAGCATAAAAATGAAATATGAAATAAATTTTAACTTGTAGGGGTGTTAAATTAGCTAGGCACCGTCCTGTGTATTCGATAAGCATTTCATAAAAATTTTCCAATTGAGTACTGTTAATATTTTATAATTAGCACTGGACAGATACGGCCATGAGCAGGGTCGTTACAAAGTTATTTGTCGTCTTATGGCAAAAACTCTAGTGTCGCCCTTATCTAAGAAAATAAAAAGGAAGATTTAATTTATACATATTATTATTCATAAATTCATATCATTTATTTATATTAGATTTGATTATATGAGGTGAGTACTGTGAAATTTAAGCTTTTCCTAAAACTTTTTAATGAATTAACAGACGGTACTTTCAGCTTTAGCTATAAACAATATAACTATATTAAATTTTTGAAAATGGCAATACAGTAATAATAATTATTTTTATTAGCTTTTTTGGAAAGGACCGAACCTTCTTTTGAATTGATGCAAATCAATAATGAAACAAAACAATAAATATGTGCTGTGGTAGACGATTTTTTAATCATGCAGGAGTCAATGCGAGTTAGAGTGCTCAATACACAATATGATCAACTGAAACGCGTGTACTACTGTACCATCTAGTTTGACTGTTTAGATACAGCAGTCTATCCTTAATTTTATTTTACAAACGTAATTTTATATTATTTAATTTTATACAAACGTAACCACTTAGTGCACCATGTCCATCCAAGTCCCTGGCGTTATTACCGGGATTCGAACCCAGGCCTTTTCCTGCCGGTTTAGTGATGATGTTGTTTATAACCACTATGCTACCCTCGAGGACTCTCTTTTTCTGATACAGTTCTAAATAATTAAACACAACAAAAATTATTTTTTATTATATTTTATTTCTTTTCCTTTTTTACAAACGTTTGGATAAAATATGTTTGCAATTAGTTATAAACGTGAACATTGAGAAATTGACAAAGAGTCTCAGTCTCACTACGGAAATGAGATATTAGAATTTATAAAAATTGTGGTCAGTTTAGAAAAAAAAAAAAAATACAAAATACAAGAAACTGATTAATAAATTTAAATTAGATTATTGATATAAGTTTTGACCTTTGAGTTTTTGTCCATTCATGTGTCTTATACAAAATACATTTCTTTTTCAAAACCATCTACTACCTTTATCAAATGCTCATAATGTGATAAGGAGCAAGTTGACCTGAAAGATTGGGCTCCTAAGTACTCCTTTGCTCGAAAAGCAGCAAGATGGGCATAATATACGGGAACAGGAATAGAAACACTCCTTGCACATCTTGCATATGTCATGCATAATGCATAAGTAAGTTTGTAAAGTTGATCAGCTGTAAAATTGTTGTCATCATAAAGTACCATGTAATGTGGTGGTCGACTTGTACCTTGGGTCCCTTCATGACTGCAGAGAAAATAATCGAAATGTACCTTACTTGTAATACCTCGATCCACTATTGTTCCAGGAGGTATGTTATTGCCCTTACCCACTCCATCAGAAGGATGTTGTGGAAAAAATCTGGTATGATGACGTTTCTGAACGGAAATAAAAGTCAGCTGGGGAAGGTAATCCCGTTCTAGTTCTTGGCATGCTTTTTGAATCTGAACAACTTCCCAGTTTCGTACTTGCAAAAATTGCCCTTCACTGACACCATCGCGGTAGAAAATAATCCTTTCTGGTTTTAGTGTGGTATTGAGATAGAACGCCCTCAATAGTTCTTTGACCATTCCTTTTAAATCTTCGATTATCTCCACTGTTCTAAGTGTTCCATGACTTGACCTTTGAATTCTTAAAGAAACTGCATATCTTGCTGGGTACCCATCAAGGCTTCCAACTGCTGCGGCAATGGATGGCTTCTCTCTTTCTGTTGATGCGGGATGATTCACATCAGCCCCGATAATAATCACAGGTTTTTGAAAAATAGGGGGTTTATCAGGTATATGTAGAACGCAGTTTACCCCACCCATCTTCATGTTTATCTTTAAGCACAAGTTCTTTATGTAAGCGACATTGCATTTAGAACTGTTGATTTTCTTAGCATCTACACATTGCGTAACTAATCCAAGTTGCGTTTCTGCAATGAATTTTATTTCATCGTGAAGGGTTCTGTTATTGTTTTTCGAAACCAAAATTAATGCAAATGTTGCCTTCTGTTCATTTTTAACGTTTTCTAATATGTCAGCTACTTCCTTGGGTGAACAGTCTATTTTCACGCAAGGAAGAGAAAAATTCAATCCCATATCTCTACCAGTTAAAAGAAGGTTTTTGACAAATTTCTTCAGCGTGGCCAAGTCGCAGATCGAAAAATAAAAATTCAGCACCACCCACCTGTCGATTGTAGCACTTTTACAAAATATTTTTCGCTCTAAACTCCACGACCCATTTTTAGGCACCAATGTCGTGTTCCCATACTCAATCTTTGGAGGGTTAATAACTCGGCCTTCCACTTTCATAGGATTAATATTTACATGAAGCCCAAATTTTTCTAATGGAACGCGATCAGTTATTTCTTCAATAGATTGGCAGATCTTTTGAAATCTTTCCTGTGGAGATTTAGCAGTTTGCGAAATCATTTTAGCTTTCTGCATGTCACTTAATAAATTCACCGGCTGTCCCTCAATAATTTCGCACACCTCAAAAGGTAAAAATACTTGGTTATCCTTGGAACTAACTTGAATACAAGGTAAATACTCATATAGCAACTCCTTCCCGTACACGTCCATGAAGTATGCTGCAACAGTTATTGTCTGTTCTTTAATTTGGAATGTGATTTCGCTAGTTGGTTTTTTTGTTATTTCTGCAACACAGTATCTTCTTGAATACGACATGTGAGTTACTTTTATTTTCAAACCCCGCATTTTCCTAGAAAGTTTAGTAATCTGAGAATCTGTCAAACCTCGACGATGTTTTCTTATATCCGTTCTCAAAGTTTCATTGGCGAAATCAATAACTGGTCCACTGCGGAAGAAGGCTTTTGCTGTCATATCAACGTTTAGTAAAATGCCCCTCTGACATACACGTACGCTCTGGAAGTAACCATACCATATTTCACTTACTCCATCTAGTGGGTGGAGCGCTTGTTCACTGAACGGGAAGAAAGATCTTTTATACGCAATTTCTGTGTTTGATAGTTTTCTTTGTCTGAACATAACATCCAAAGCCATTATTTTTTCTTGAGTAAGAGAAGAATTGTTCTCCTCCGGGTTTTGCAGTGATCCAAAACTGATTATGTTTCCTTTTGCTTCTTTATTAACTGGCTTGATTCTTACTCTCCATTTCTTATTAGCAGACGTTGTAATCAGGAATTGTGTCCTTTCTTTAGGGAGTTCCTGTATAGTATAAATATTATTATGGCCATCGAAGGCAAAATAAAAGTCACTGAAGTATTCTGTGTTTACTAAGTTTATAATTTCACACTTTATACGAGAATTGATCTTCTTATCAAATTCCTTATTTTCCTCGATTTCGACACTATAATGGTAAATTTGTTCGTCCTTGAACATAACCTGAAAATAGTTGCAATTTAGTTGAATAGTTTTACCCTCAATACCGGATTTTGGTCTACTTGGAAAGTTTGTTTCATTTCTTGGCTTAGTCACTGGCTTATTATGGATTGGCTTTATATCTGTTTTTCTTTGGTTCTTTGGACTCTTTTGCATATCAGAAAATTGAGTTATTATTGCAACTTGGTGGTCAGGAGCTGGTATTTGGTCAGATGGTTGGGTAATGTGTTTATGTCTGTTACGCTTAATGTTCCTGCCTGCTTGATTATCAGTGTGGCTTCCGGCTGCTTTTTGATTCATATCCCTTGCAGTTTCTGAAAGTATTAATGAAATCCTAATTTAGAAACATAGGATGATTGTATTCAATGATTAAAATTAAAATATATTCTGCTTCACTTATATTTACTAGTTTCAAAACTTATGCAATAATCCATATTTCAAATGGAGCATAACGCAGTAACCATATAAATACTCAATCGCAACTTCTCAAGTAATGATCTCTAATGAATATTGTAAGATCAGTAAACAGAAAATAATACTTAATTTTATTGATTGCAATTAAGGTAATATAATAATTATTACTCCTGCACAAATTGTAGAGACGAGTCACGAGTGGAGTTGTGGATGGGATGCCAGTTGTTGATCTATAGGGACTTGCTCGTGGCGACGCAGCACGTTGTTGATGAGGCCAGGGGGCAGTGCCGCCCATCCCTGAAAGTACTTCTAAGCTCCTGGAGAGAGTGTGAAGTTGGTTGAAGGTTAGCGAAGAATGTTAGTCGGATTTAAATTGCGGTGGCCAACTTGCTTAAAACTTATAAGGGTGTTCATCTCCAGATAGTGCTGAACCAGTCTGGCGTGATGTGGTTGGACATTGTAATTCTGTAAAATGGAATCGTGTATTATTACACCGGCATGAAGTCTAATATAGGGGCGTAGGATGTTATCTCTACATCTTTGTGCAGTAATGTTTCCCCTTGAAAGCATATACAGGTCGGTTCGCACTCCCAAAGAGATGCATACCAAAATCATCAGGAATCTCTTTGGGTGAGCGTACTGACCGTTATCAGGAAAATGCCATGAATGTCTCCTAAAGAGGAATGTGCTTCTGTAATCACTCTCTAGAGCCAAACTGGACTCATCATTAAATAATACGATTGGTCCTGGGTCTGTGTGATGATGCCAACACCAGTTCACGTGCTCTATTTTCTGTGACCTGGGGGTAATAGGAATATACATCAAAGTTATCTCCTATGGTGGAGACGTTCCTGAGGGCGGGACTAGTCGAGACTGTTTTCGATTGGTTTTCGTGTCAGCAATCGAAGGTGTCTGTCTTCGCCAAAGGTTTTTGCTCCAGGTATTCTTATAATAGTCATTGACTGCTGGCATGATATGGTTGGATAATTTCACGACCAGCATTTGGTCATCTTACTACATCTTCTTGAGATTATGTACCTTCAAGATTTCTAATAGTTTTCCAATCAAACATTCCGACATCTGATTCCTTTGGCATCGCTGAGGTGATGCCAAAAGAATTAGACTAATTTACTTACCAAACGAGAAATAGCTCGTTTCCCTGACCCTCTTTCTTTATAAAGTTTACTAGATAATCTATACAAGCGACTACGTCACTTCTGTGTGGTACTAGCCATATTAGTCACGTGAGTCAGGCCATGTTAATTTGCATATGGGAGGTGAAACCAATCTTTGAGGTGTGAAATGACGTGTCCATTACATGTTTAAAATTTGTATATGTGGGAAATATAGAGTATTACAAAGTAGTGGTGTTGGTTAAAATTTGGAAACAAGTATAGTTAGTTAACAGGATGCTGATTCATAGAATAATTTGCACGTTAGAATAAAGTCCTATTTTAATCACGTGCTTATAGGCCACAACGTTCCTTACCTTTGCAAAATAATAATAAAGTACAGAATTATTCAAAATTCTGGAAACAAAAGAGAAATGCGCAGGGTGGGTATATGTTATTCACTAAATATGTTATGTTATTTAGGAGTCTATATGCAGAACTCGTCAAGTCCATTTCTTTTGTAATTGAGTTGAGTGCCACTTGAATCTTTGGTTAAAATCTATTAAATGTTACAAAATTCATAGAGTCCAGTATAAAATCTAATGTAAAATTTCAGTTTAGATACAAAACTCTCCAAGGTCAACGTTTTGTTCAACGTTTAGTTGAGGTTCAAAATTCGTCAAAAATAGGAAGAATATCGATAGGAAACAGTGATAAAGCAGTGAGACGATGCTTTCTTATTGACGAAGCATGATCGTTAAATTTTGACGAATACTCTCCTTATCCAATCCAATTTGCTCTACTGTCATTCTGACAGTCATTTTTGGTTGGTGCGAGAAAGTTTGGGCGCTTTTACAACATTTTATCAGTTTTTGCTGTCGTGAGACAGTCGACTTGACTGTAACTGCAAATGAAGAAACACATTGCAACGTGACTCCTGGAACTGTTCTAGCCAAACGTGGTAATCGAGAGATTGTAATGAAATAATCGAAACAGAGAAATCACAGGAAAATCACAAAAAAAGACAAAATGCAGTTCATTGAAGAAATAAAAATCGAATGTGCGTGTAACGCACTACGACATTACCTAACTTGTGTTCGTATGTAGGGTCTAAGTCACACGTAGGGGCTAAAGGGCTATCCCCCCCCCCTTTATGATCAAAATAATGTGGAATTTTTTTATCACTACGTGATGATTAAAGCTTAATGATTTCCCGGAACACTGCTGTAGCCTCCTCCTCTAGAAAATGCTGCGACTGCCCCTGTTCATATAATAGTATAATTAGATGCGTTAGCTATATGCATAATACGCCTATTGTCTTCACAATGTCCGTCCGTCTGTCTGCCCGTGAATTCTTCCAAACGTAACAAAACACTTCTAGTAGATAGATTTCATGAAATTTTAAAAAGATTTGCCCAGTCTTTTTTATTAAGATCGGGAGAAAGAAATCCTACAATTATTTCATTGTCTATCCGTCCGTTTGTAATAACTTGACTCCCAGTGGATGTATGTTCATGAAATTTTATATTTTGTTCCTTGAACACGACTTGTTGAGCCGTGTGCTGGTTGGAGGAATGCATCCGAAATTCGGCAGATGTGAGAAATGTTCTCGGTTCGTGCATAAATCCTCTGCTTTTTTTCTGTTTTTAATTTTTTTTTTTTTATAAATCATGAATTGTTACTATTTGCTACGAAATGAAATGAAATGTAATGGCCTATCATTATCGATCACTGCTTCGTGTCCTAAGCCAGGAGAATATATAAATATCACTAACCGGATAAACAAATGCTCTTCTGAGACTTAGAACCAAAGCAAGCGAGGAAAGTGACATGGTTTCTCTAATCCGACCTTCAGAAAATTTCCATTACCCGAAATACTAGTTATCTACCAAAGTATTAAATGGATTATGTTTCAAATAAGTGTATCATCTTTAAAAACGAATTTACAAATAATCAATTGCCCATATATATTCAGAAATGATACAGAAAATAGTTTCTTACCTCCGTTACTTCCGTAAGCCGCGTGGTCCATATTTCTTAATATGTGATTCCTTGGGATAAATCGGAAGCAATTTAAAACAAAGTACTCCTACTTTCTATCAAACGGAAAGTTTTAAACCAAAACTTAGTTATTATGATGCATCGTAATTACTCCTTGGGTATGACGTTTGCTCTAAAATTGGAAGCGTAATCGCTTAAGTGCGTTCACCCTATCCGGGCTTAGGTTCAGTTTCTGTATTAGGCTATTATAAAATAAAGTTTACATTGAAGATAACAAGTTTATCGTAAGAAAAGATGTGAAAAATTTTAGCTTACAGTTGCGTAGGTATCCAAAAACTACTTAATTTTGAATACAAGATGTTGAAATTAAAAAACTCGTGGACATACACTGTATTTCCAAAAGTAACCCAGTGGTGGTAGCGGGCAACGCGGGGTCCCATTAGGAGTCCTGCGGCCAAGAAGTCAGTGACATAACAACAGAATATAACGCTACTCTGACAAAAACCAGACATTACACTTTTTCTGGCTTTTACAGAAATTCTGTATTTCTTCACAAAATACCATGGCGCAGATGTGGGAAACCACCGGTGGTGCCTGACACAAAACACTATGCCAAAAGTAACCGCACAATTCATGTTTTCGAAGAATTTTTTATTGATATTATATTTAATAACGTGTCAAACTACCTTTGGCCTTAATTATGCGTCGTGTTCTCATCAGTATACGCCAAAGTACTTTCTGATAACAGGAGGAAGGCAGTATTTTGGTCCATTCATCATTCGACACAGTGGTCAATTCGGCTACATATTGCGGGCGTGTTGGTTCTTACCCGAAGCCGACGTTCCACTCCATCCCAAAGGTGTTTAGGTCAGAGCTCTATGCAATCAGTGAAATTTATGCACGAGCCTGTGTCTTCAAACCAAGTCACTACAGGTTGTGCAGTATGATATGGTGCATTACTGTGCAGAAAACAGAAAAGAAACAGAAATAAAAGCCCCTTTCCTCATGCTTTTGTCACAATGTAGAAAGAGCAGAATTGTCAAGAATGTTAAAGTAGTGCATGGCACTCATTGTTCCAGGAACTGTGGTCAGTGGTTAAAGCTCAAATCACGAAAAACAACTCCAGTGGTGATTTCACCACTGGAGAATAATGCACAATATTTCACAATAATGCACCATATCATACTGCACAACCTGTAGTGACTTGGTTTGAAGACACAGGTTCGTGCATAAATTTCACTGATTGCATAGAGCTCTGACCTAAACACCTTTGGGATGGAGTGGAACGTCGGCTTCGGTAAGAACCAACACGCCCGCAATATGTAGCCTAACTTCGCTGTTGGAATAGCACACTCTGGTAAATAGCGTTCTTTGGACATCCTTCTGACCCAAATACTAACATCAGAATACTGATTATAGTGATACTATAATTTGTCACTCCATAACACAGCTTTTCAGGGACCGATTATGATTGGTTGTGCATTGCGTTCTGTTGTGATTTTAAAGTACAAGTGCTGCAGCTCTTATACCTTAAAATCCGGTGCCATGTAGCGAGCTACATGGAATCACTAATATTGTTCTCGTACTAATATCAGTTCTAGGAAACCTCACTGAACTGCTGGTTAACAGTATTCGACGAGGACTGATGGGATCTATGTACCGCTCCTCTGAGAGCCCTTCTGTCTCTTTCCGTCTGTATATACACTGTATTCTCGTCAGTCAGTAGACTCCAAACCAGGTAACTTTCATCAAAGTTTCTTGCGACGACCGACTAACTGGTTAAAATAAATTTATTAAAATAAGATAAAACAGAAATAAAATAAGATAAAAGCGTTAAAATACAACAAGATAAGAGAGTTAAAATATATATAATAAAAGCGTTAAAATTCATAGATAGTAGCTTTCGAAGCGGAGTGTCTCTTCATCAGCTAGTGTGTGAATGGTGTACTTCAGTATATATTAATGGTTACAATAGCACAAGTCAGCTGGGCGTGATCATTTATCACGAGTCTGGTGTCGGATGCAAAATTACGTACATGTGATGATTACCAGCGTTCATCGCATTCTATAATAGAGTGTAAGTGTACTCCCCTCGTACGATTCATAGTACTATTATTGGTAGCTATGTGTAGTGCTTCAAGACATGAGCGCTGGCGGTAATCACATGAACAGTCGACGATTTCAATATCCCGTTGGGGATCAAGATTGTGCTGCTCAACCCAGTAATGTAGGCCGCCGCAGCCTAGTGGTCAGGCGCGCGGGTGCCTAAGTACACGTGCCTTGAGTGACCGGGGTTCAAGCCCGTGACTACTGAATACGGTGCTGTTTCTTGTATTCAATCTATCATGCGAACTCCTCTGACCGTTTGGTCGTCCCGGAGTATAAACAGAAAATTTATTTTATTTTATTTAATGTTCGGCGACTTTACAGGTAACTTTTGACGTCACAAGAGGCATCCCACAAGGGAGTGTGCTTTCAACAATCCTCTTCGCAGCAGTTTTGGAACCTTTCCTAGCATGTAATTCTAACTTTGTCTCTTATGCCGATGATCTGAAGTTCTACGTGAGTTCAAACCATCCTGATCAGATCCTTGATATTAACCAACAGGCCTCTCTACACAGATAACGAAACTGGAAAACTATATAGCCATAATTGGGTTGCATTTGAATCCTTCCAAATCTGCTCAACTACCGACAAACAAAAAAAAAAAAAAAAAAAAGTTAAAAATTATGTTCAAATCTTCGTTGGCGGGGAAAGGGTGCAAAGGGTAACTTCCCACACAGACCTAGGCCTCACCTGGGATGTTGGACTCACCTTCCAGCCTCACTTTGTCAGGATGAGACAGAAGATGTACGCGGCACTTTGGGCAGTGCGTCAATAGCTCGTTGGTGTGCATCAGCCAGCGCTGCTTTGTCGGTACATCCTGAGGTGCATTACCCCTATCTCTCTCTACGCATCTGAAATTTGGTCTTCTGCTCCTGCCTCTCAAGTACCTCAGTCTGGAATATTGATTGCTCAGATGGATGAACAGGGTGATGGGTCACCATTTTACTATCTCTAGATCCATCCTCCAAGCTAATCTAGAGACCACTCCCTGGAGACTTCTCATTACGACAAGAAATGCACTCATGCCAGCTCGGCTTATCACAGGCCGAATAGATGCTCCATCCGTATCCCCATTAATCTCTGGCCCAAAGAAGACAAGAGGTGAACGCCGCGACTCCTGCCACCCTCTGCGGTTTACACTTACAAACATTGATTCCCTTAGGGCAGTGGTTTTTCAACCTTTTTTTAATAACGGCACCCCTCAGTAATTTATTTTATTTTGTGGCACCCCTACTCAATTTTATTCCTGTTATATCTGATTCTCTCTCTCTCTCTCTCTCTGTATATATATATATATATATATATAAAATATTAAAAAATATATATGTTATATGATAGTTATTACAATAATATAATTATAAAAATTACATTTCATAATACAAATTATATATACAGTATACTGTATAATAATTTTATTCTTTATATAGAGGTACTAAGTAAAGATCAAATATAAATAATCACAAAATTAAAAAGATACTGTACACCTTTTTATGATGAAATAAACATATAAATTTAAAAAATAATAATAAATAAGTTTAAGTAACTTAAACCCAAATTATGTGGCACCCCTGGAATGTTGTTACGGCACACTAAGGTGCCGCGGCACCCCGGTTGGAAACAACTGCCTCCAAATCTACAATAAATTGGGCATCAACTCTGATAAGTTCTGTGAGGAGGACAAGCTCTACAGAAAGGAATTCCTCAAGAACTGTTACCAACTATTGAACCTGTGACGATCACCTAAACCTAGTCTTTTTGCCTGCTGCATTTTTTTTTTTTTTTTTAAATTCTGATATCTATTGCTATAAACTTTGTTTTTATTTCAAGCGTATGTAAGTTCAATTATGTAAATATCTCGGGTCGAGCACGTATGTACTCTTGTACATTGTACATGTGGTTCCTTGCACCTCAATATGTAATTCTCTCACCCTCCTGGCACACTGCCGTCCCGGGGTGACCCACAGTTTGTTGTGGTTAATAAACAGATAATAATAATATTTGATAACAAGGTGGTATTTTGGTCCCTTCCTCCTTCAGCACAATAGGCAATTCGGCTACTGACTGCGGGTGTGTTAGTCTGGCCCGAAGCCGACGCCCCAGTTCAATTCCAGAGGTGTTCACGTCGGAGCTTTGGGCAGTCAATGAAACTTATGCACGCGCCCATATCTTCAAACCAAATGGTTACAGGTTGTGCCGTATGACGTGATACATTATCATGCAGAAACGGAAACGGGCACTTCTCATACTGTTGTTGCCACAATGTAGGAAGAATGGAATTATTCAGAATGTCAGTATACTGCATACCATTCATTGTTCCAGGAATGACGACCAATGGTACAAATTCGAACCACGAGAAACAACTCCCAGTTGTAATAGCACTTTGACGTTTCCCATATTGCGATTACGTCATATGATTCGTGCCACTGCAATACCTTAGTTTCTAAGGGAACAGATTGATTGTTAATTTTGTATCCTGCAATCACTTCTTGTTGGAAGTCACGTCTTGACCCATCTATTATATTTCGTTGATCTGCTTACTTCTAGCACGAATACAGTTGCTTTTACCAGATACCTGGATGGCGAGTGTCGTTCATTTTTCGAAAATCCCAGGGTGTCTTCCGAAACATTTGGCCGTATTAGAGGCGGAACAAGAAAGGATGTCTCTGTGCCAAATGTATTGTAATTTAATACAGTAAACTCCCTTATAACGCTCTTCCCCCCCCTTTTTTTTTACTTTTGGCCTCGTGGTCAATCCTATGAAATATCATGCATTTTTTTAATGTCTATAGCGCTCCCGTTTAAAACTCTTGTGTGCAGGCTTTTTCGATTTACATATTAGCCATTGGAAAAAAAAAAAAACACTGCAAAAAAAAAAAAAAATCCTGAAAATTAGTGTTATACATCAAAATATTGAAAAAATGTTTAACATATCCTCAAAAAAAGTAGTTTCCAGCCCCCTCGAAAGCACTATAACGAGAGTTTATTGTATTAAAAGCTTATTAATAAAGGACTTACGAAAAGCCCGTTTATTAATAGGTTATTACTCTTGATTTGGGAAATAGATAATTACATGAACTTCTAACAAGTTCTCTCACATTATACAATACCGTACGACCATAAGACGCACTTTTTTTTTTTTTTCTTTAAAATGTTTTCTTAAAATTCCTTTGCGTCGGATAGTCCGATCGTAGGAATTCCAAATTTTAAGAAATTTGCAATTAATGTACATTGACAGTTCACTTGCTGGCACTGAAGATGATACTGTTTTTGAAGACAAAGTGAAAGTTTAGATCATATTTATTAGTATTAGTGAGTATGACAGACAGTAGTGGTGAGTATAACAGTACCGATAAAAGCTTACTTATATAATGACATTTTTTTTTTTTTTGTAAGTACTTGTGAATCTGTGTTTCAAATACATGTATATGCAATAAAATATATTTTTGGTGGGTGGGTCTTATGAGCCGGTGTGCGATTCAGAGGCGGTCCTAGAGTTCAGGTAACCAGGGTGTGAGGATTAATATTTGGGTAAAAAGACAAGAGAAGTGTTCTCCTAACCTGGATTGAGTCTCCCCACCTTATAATTTTTAAAAATGAAATTAATTAGAACTGCTCTTTATATTTTAAATTTACTGAAAAACTGTTGGATGCTAATGGCGAGCAAGAATCGGAGATCGGTGTTGCAGCAGTTTCTTCCACCTTCTCAGCAGCTGTGTCTCTTCCTATTGAATGCAGTATCTATACCGGAATTGTTTGCATTAAAACTAGCTCTATATAACATAAACAACCACCATATCAAGCAATCTCTGATGTATATAGACTCCATAAGTACAATCACTGCCATTGAATGTACTTTTTCTACCTCTCATCTCATTCTTAAAGAGATGTGATCTAAATTATGCCACTATCAAACAGGCAACCAGGAGGTTACCTTCTGCTGGATCCCAGGTCATGTCGGAATCGCAGGCAGTGACAGTGCAGATGACGCTGCTAAATATCCCAACACTGAATCTTCCTGTCAACTAAAAGTGCCCTACACTGACTACAAATCCATTATTAAAACATGTAGAAAACAATGGTTCCACCTCTGGCAAACTGAAATCAATAATAAACTGCTACAGATAAAAAAAAAAAGAGCCACAGCTGTGGGCATCTAGAAGCAAGCGAGAAGTGATTCTGAGAAGACTACGCATCGGCCATTCCCATCCAACTCATCTGTATTTGCTTATGGGAGAGTACCGTCCTCGGTGTTTCTTTTGTAAGTCGCAGGTAAAAATAAAGCATATTCTCATTGAATGTCCCCAACAATCAACTATCCGAAAATCCAGCTTTAGCTCCCTATCTATCCAACTTGCAGGAACCTTTAACTTTATCACATATTCTTGGCAATGATGCAAATTTAGAAGAACTATTTAACTATTTGAAACGAATCAATTTGTATAATTGTCTCTGATCATAATAACATGTAGAATTAGTCATAAGTAAAACCATGAACAGGCACAATATGACCCCTTGTGTCAAAACCCCCCAAATACAACATCACAAGAAAAGGCAGATGGTATTAGAGAAGGGCTAGTTTTCTTATATCCAGAATTGGGATTGCTTATATTCCAGAATTGAGATTTCTAATTTCGATAATTTTCTTTCATTCCGTATTAGAAAGTACCTTCCTCATCGCAGTCGACTCTTTTTGACACAAAATTAATGAAACGTCGGGTAAATACATTCTTTTAAATTACAGAGAATTTACTTATTACACGAAGATTACGTTATACTGATTGAAACTTTTTATGCAAGGAAAGGTGCATTCACTACGGTCGATTTTTTAATTATCACTTCTAATTAAAATCGCAGCGGAAGCCACTGTCACAACTTGTGAGAAAAGCCCATGAACTCTATTTTGGAACTCTAGTTTAGGGCTAAAGCCTCAGAGTTACGTAAAGAGTTTAACTTTAACTAATTACAAGTTAGTGGAATTGCATCATTTCAGTACATAACCAACTACTTAAGTAGTTATAAATTGGCATCATTAAGTGTATCTCATATTGTGAATACCTTCATAACGAGTTGCCATGATATTGCACTACTTCGAATAAGTAACACTTCACCATAGGAGAAGACTATTGTTACTTTTTCTGAGTGGATACCATCACCCATACGGCACCCTTTCGGGGCTTATTGGCTCCTCATCAGTGGGTGGACAAGTACCCTGGTGTTGCAATGATGACAACCCAATAAGAGATATACTTAATGATGCCAATTTATAACTATTTAAGTAGTTGGCCATGTGCTGAAATGATGCAATTCCACTAAATTGTACATTAGTTAAACTCTTTACATAACCTGAGGCTTTATCCCTAAACTATATCGTAATCTAAATTATTCCACACCACCAGGCATCTCTCATATTGTGGATTTATACTTCGGAACTGGGTTGTCATCGTTGCAACACCTGGGTGCCTGCCCACCCACCGAAGAGGAGCCAATCAGCTCCGAACCGGTGCCTTCTGGGGGGAGGCTGATGGCCGCGGAGTTTCCGAGAATAGGTAACAACAATCTTCTCTACTGGAGAAGCGTTGCCTATTCGAGGAATTTATGAGCTTTTCAGTAGTATCAGTTGACCCTTTCTTCCTTCGACGGCATCTCTTCCTCTCCTACTATCACCTTCCTACATCTTTTTTGCTTTCCTAAGTCTAATAGGGATAGTATGAGGATAACAGAGATCTTTATCCCATGTCATATTTCAAACGGTGCCGTATAGGTGATGGTATCCGTTAATAAGTAACAATAGTCTTTTCCTATGGTGAAGTGTTACTTATTCGAAGTAGTGCAATATTATGGCAACTCGTGCTGCCAATTTATAACTACTTAAGTAGCTGGCTATGTACTGAAATGATGCGTACTAACTTGTACATCTATTTTGGATGTAAGGTCGGAGATTTTGCATGACCAATATTTCTGGTTTTTCTGGGAAATCCAAGCATAAAGTAGGATATCCCAGCGTACCTCTGCTCTAAGGCCGGTTCCTCAAGGTGATACAATGGCAGTGCCAAGGCCACCAGAAATTTATGGATTTGACTCTGATTCAGGATCGCTTTTTATACGAGCGGAACAGCCGAGCGAAAGATTGCCACTAGAGGGTAAAAAAATGGCCAAACCGTTCAGAAACTACACCAGGCCAGAAAAATGTAGCACATCCTCCTTTGGTGGATAGGTTAAAAAATCTATTATCTCCATTGCATATCAAGCTAGGTTTGATAAAAATATTTGTGAAAGCGATGGACAAAAAAAGGAGAAGGATTTTCTTGTTTCCCCGAATCAGTGAGGTCACGATAAAAGACTGAATTTTTGTGGGTCCTCAAATAAAACTGCTATTCCATGATGAGGAATCCACTAAAAAATTAAATGCTATAGAAATAAGAGCCTGGAAGCAATTCGAAAACGTCTGCCAGAACTTTTTAGGCAATGAGAAATCACAAAATTACGGTGAAATTGTGCATGAGCTAATTTTAGCGTACAGAGAGTTGGGATGCACCATGTCGTTAAAGCTTCATTTCCTACATTCCCATTTATACTCTTTTCCTGAAAACTTGGGAGCGGCCTCCGATGAACACCGTGAAAGATTTCACCAAGATATTTTTCAAATGGAAAAAAGACACCAAGGAAAACGAAGACCAGATGTGTTGGCAAACTACTGTTGGAATCTCGTACGGGAGCCACCAATAAAAGGCAAAAAACGACAAAATAAGTTCTTTGTTATCAGATAAAATATTTGTAAAAAGAATGAGGTTAGTGCAATATTTAGTACTGTATGCAACATTTTCTTAAAATATATGAAATCTTTTTTACTAGAAATTTAATTTTTGACTTTAATCTCTTCTTTAATTGGCATTACAGCAAATGATTGCCGTATTTGAATTCAGTCCAACATATCTAAAGAATCATTTAACAGCGAGCCGAATTTTTTTTTTTTTTTTTTTGCCGACCAGTGTAATCGGGAAATTTAGATAACCGTGAATCCCCGTGAATGTCGCATAACAAATGTGTATTGTATTTCAAGTAGTTTTCCGTGGTAGTATAGCAGTGACATAGCCAAGGTAGGTACGTTGTACTCCCTGACGCCGAAATCTGGTATTGTGGTGCTTTTTAGCATTAGGCAGTTGGCACTTTTTTTTTTTTTTTTTTTTTTGTGAATGTACCTGCTGAGAAAAAAATCATGGTTACGCTACTGCAGTATATTATCTATTCCGCTTGCCACGAATTGGAAAAGTCTAGCTTCAATTTCCTTTGCTGACGCCGAAAAGTATCACCTTTTGTCGTAATAAGCTCACAAGGAAGATGCCAAAAGATATTTTTCGTATATATATCTTTGCCTCGTTCTTCTGTTTTTGACGCCCCTTAAAGAATTGCTCCCCGGGCAAGGATACTGGTAGCCCGTACTGGCACTCGTATCTCCCATCTTTGGGCTTTTACCATCACTAGATTATCAGATACTGTATTTGGGGGGCGCCTAATAAGCCCTTCTCTTTACCGATGTACCAATAAGCACTGAAACGACCATCTCGGGGAGGGGTGGCACGCAGCCTTACAATTTGAAATAGCAATGCCTTTGCGTCTTTCTTTTAGCTGGGCTATAAAATGTCGACCGTAGCTGTACGATAAATTCGCCTCATAGATTTCTTATATTTCGCTTAGCTTTCTTATTTAGGGAATCGATAGTGAAGATACATCTGAAGAAAAATAAAAAAAACGAAATCAATATCTTCTTAGATATGAAGTACTAGATAGATAAAATTATTTATTTTATGAGAAGTTCGATTTATTACTGTATTGGTTTTCATTTTTAAACTTAGGTTTGGTTTTATTTTACGAATCTCTCTTCTCAGTTATTATCCAAATTTCCCACATATGTTGTCGGGAGGAAAATATTTTCCTTTCTTTCTTCTTTTTTTTTTTTTTTTTTTTTTTTAAATGTTTGGAATACTGGACGTTTCGCCAACTGACTTTCAAAGTATATTATCAGCATTTCTAAATTTACGCCATTGAACAACTGAAGGTTGTTTGGTGACGAATAATTACAAGGTTAGTCAAAATGTTGCAGAACTCAATTTGTTAAAAATATTTGAGCATAGAATGAGAAAAAAATTATTTTATTTTGTAACCTAGCATGTTAGAATTAGACTAGGTAGTGTTTTGGTTGCACGTTCACAAAAGTTTATTAGCATCTATTGTATTGTAGCACTGTAGAACTACTGTTTCTAGTGAAAAATACAAAATATTTTTTTCTTCCACGTTTAGAAGAAAATCACGACGTTTAGGGATTCCCTAAACAGGCAGCGAATGCTTCAGCTGATTCTGAGAGCTACTCTCAGAATAGCTCCGTGAGCCACATGTATCTAGCGTTCGGGGATCCTTGGTATATGAGAGAAAGTAATAGTAAAAAATTCAATTCTTGACAATTTTTGTTTTTAAATTTGATTATTCATCGCGTCATAACCGTCGCAATAATATATATAATAATTGAAAGTGACTAAGTTGCTTTCAATTATATATATATACAGGGTGTCACAAAAGTCAGTACTCATAGGTAAAAATAAAATACGTTTTAATCACGTTAATTATTGAGATGCTCAAAATGAACTCCTTATGCATTCATACAAAGGGTACTAGGAAAGTTTTGCAATATGACGCAACAATGAATCACAGGAAGCTGCTTGTTGCTGCATGTTGAGACATGTTCATACGTGCATAGTAGCCGCCGCGCCAAGTCGATGGGCTCAGTTATTCATTAATAGTGAGAGTGTAAAGTGCTTGCGATGGCATCGTGGTCACGAAATGAGATAAGGACAGTTTTGCGGTATAATTTCGTGCGTGGTTTAACCATAGACCAGTGCTTAGAAGAAATGACTCTTGCACTAGATGATGATTGTCCACATCGTACAACGATATTCAGGTGGTATAGAAAATTCCAAAGGGGAAATTTCACTCTGGAGGATTCTGAGAGGCCGGGAAGGCCACGAACGTCAGTTACGGAGGAAAACGTTACTGCTGTGAGGAAAATGCTTGACGAAAACAGGCGAGTGACCTACCAACAGATAGAGGATACTTTGGGCCTAAATGCACCAGCAATTCGTTCGATTCTGCAAGATCATTTGCACGTGAAGAAACTTTGTTCTCTCTGGGTGCCGCATCAACTGACTGAAGAGCAGATGACACGACGTGTGACTTGGTGCCGGGAGATGTTAAAAAAGTTTGATAAGGGACAATCTCGGTATGTGAACGACATCGTGACAGGTGACGAGACTTGGCTGTACTATTACGATCTGCCGACCAAGGCTCAAAACAAAGTTTGGGTCTTTGATGATGACGACACACCCGTAATTGTCAGAAAATCCCGATCTGTAAAGAAGAAAATGATAGCTGTATTTTTCAAATCGAGTGGAATTGTGGAACGTGTCGTTTTCGACACGCAGAAGACAGTCACAGCTAAGTGGTATACTGAACAATGCCTGCCTAAAGTCATTGGATCTATGAAGAACCTGCGGCCAAAGTCAAGAATGGACACCTGGTACCTCCATCACGATAATGCTCCAGCTAACCTCGCCAAAGCCTGCACCGAATATTTGACCACGACAGGACTGAAACTTCTCGAGCACCCTCCCTACAGTTCAGACCTTGCTCCCTGCGACTTTGCACTGTTCCCACATGTGAAAATGAAGCTAAAAGGGAGGCGGTTTTCCAGTGATGAGGACCTTCTACGGGCTTGGGACAACGAGTGTGCTTTACTCCCTAGTGAAACTTGGCAGAACTGGTTTAAAGATTGGTTTCGGAGGATGGAGAGGTGTATTGAATGTAGAGGAAATTACTTTGAAAAAATTAAATAAACAAAGCTGTATTGCAAAACTTTCCTAGTACCCTTTGTACATAGATTTATCTGCAATGTACATAGATCTATTCATGAATAGATCTGTGTACATTCATACATAGATCTATCTGCTTTCCTAGATTGGTGATTTTCGGTGGTGCGATGCATTGTCTGCGCCTGAGTTTTTGAGGAAGATCATCAAAATAGGGTTCTAAAACTTGTTTGAGTATATACAAGTAATTTTTATCTGTGACATTTCCCTGAAAAAAGTAAGGTCCCACCAACTTGTATTTATGGATGGCGCACCAAACTGTAATCTTGGGATTAGTTTGTGAGTGACCTTCCACCATCCAGTTGGGGTTGGTATCATTCCAATATCGACAATTATTCCGATTAACGGAACCATTCAAGTAAAAGCAGACCTCATCACTGAACATAACATCTGTTAGCAAATGGGTCGCCCACGTAAGGTCTGTAATACCCACTCACACAATTCCACCCGTCTGTCGGTGTCCTAGCAGACATTCGGATAATACCAACTTCCTGGCCGAGTTTCCTAAAAGATTTTTAGCGACTTCTGTTAATAGTTTCAAGGGTAATTAGCAGAGGTTTCATCACCTGTGGATGTCGGAGGACGATCACTACGTGGGTTGTGAAAAACACTATCAGTCGTCTTTAAACGGTCAAGTAGTTCCCCAACAAATGGGTGACAGGGTTTGTTTTTATCAGGATGCCTTTGGTGAAATATCTCGCATGTTTCCCTCTGGCTGGATCTCATCCGTTACATGTAACAGCACCAGTTCTACCTTCTCCTGTGTGGTACAGTCACTCATTTTTCAATATGTACAAAATAAAATTAAAATATAATAATATTTATTAATGATATCGATAATAACATAATATATCCTATGAGTACGGACTTTTGTGATACCCTATGAGTACGGACTTTTGTGACACCCTATATATGATGTCACTTCTGGGGAATGTAGCCATTATGGTCGTTAGGTACTTTCTGCATAATTATAGCAGTGTCCCTGGTCCATAAACTATTATTATTATTATTATTATTATTATTATTAATATTCTGAACTGTTGCTTTTTTATATATAAAAAAAATATATATATATATATATATGTGTGTGTGTGTATGTTCGAATATATATGAACATATATATTCATATATTAGACTCTAACATACCTTACACCTTACCTAAACACCATTGCTGACCAGGTACACCCTTTCATGACAACGGTCTTCCCCTCTGACGGTGCCGTCTTTCAGCAGGATAATGCACCATGCCACACCGCCCGGATTGTTCGAGACTGGTTCGCAGAACATGAGGAAGACTTCCAGGTATTGCCCTGGCCTCCAAATTCCCTGGACATCAATCCCATCGAGCATCTGTGGTTTGTGTTGGAACAGCAACTCCGATCTGCAGTCTCAACTCAACCACAGACCTTACAGGAGTTAAAGGATCTGATGGTTACGTGTTGGTATCAGATACCACAAGACGCATTTAGAAATCTTGTAACATCCATGCCTCGCCGGGTACAAGCTGTTTTGGCTGCACCTGGAGGACCAACATCATATTAGGTAGGTGGTCATAAATGTTTTTGGCCGATCGGTGTGTGTATATATATGTATACAGGGTGTCTCAAAAATATTGGTACAAACGTTTAGGGGAGGTAGGTAACATCTAAAGGAATGTGAATCGCTAGGAACCCATAACCGGAAACGTCACCGTAAGTCGATATGCGGCGCTGTTCATCAGTTCGGGAGAGGGAAAATTTCTGGTTTACTCATTCAAGCAGTAGTCGCCGCACGAAGAGCATGCATCGATATACGAACTGTGAGCTGGCAGACATGCACCTAGTGTATGGATTAGCAAAGGGCCCACACGGTGTGCGCCCCCATGCGGCATAACATCGCTTCACAATAAATGTGTGGGCAGGTATGGTCGGTGACTGCTTAGTCGGCCCATACCTGTTACCATCCCGCATGAACTCCGCTAAATATCGGAACTTTCTTGAACAAGTTCTACCAGGGTTACTTGACGATGTTCCAGCAAATGTGAGACGCAACATTTGGTTTCAACATGACGGGGCGCCTGCCCATTATGGAAGGTGTGTTCGTGACCATTTGAACAGGCGTTTTGGGCGTCGATGGATTGGACGTGGTGGACCCGTTGCCTGGCCCCCACGCTCACCTGATTTATCGAGTCTTGATTTCTTTTTGTGGGGGGGGCTCTCAAAGCTATCATGTATGAATCGCCTGTGGAGACGGAAATGGATCTCGTGGCGAGACTCGTCTGCGCTGCTGCTACTGTCAAAGAAACTCCAGGCGTGTTCAACCGTGTCCGCCAATCCATGCTTCGGTGTCACGCATGCCTCGCGTCTCATGGTGGAACCTTCGAACATCTGTTGTAACATCATGAAATGCATCCATCTCGTACTCCATTGTTAAAAAAAAAAGATAAAGTGCAGCCATTATCAACCCTCTGCAGGATGGAAGCCTCCTCAACAATTCATGCTGAGGGAAATGGATCATAATCTGCTACGCTGGTCCAATGCGGGTTGGCAGATCGACCGTATTCAGCAGTCAGGGGCTTGAACTCCGGTCTACTCAAAGAGCGTGTGCTACTGCACTCCAGCGCCTGACCACTCGGCTACGGAGGCCACTCCAATGTTAATATTATGTCAAATAAATGTTTGCCACTAATTACTGTCTTGTGTCATTTCTGCTTCTTGTGCCTCTGCTACTACTTTCCCGTGACGTTTCCGGTTATGGGTTCCTATGCGATTCACATTCCTTTAGATGTTACCTACCTCCCCTAAACGTTTGTACCAATATTTTTGAGACACCCTGTATATATATTCATTTTATTTATTTATTATTATTATTTTTTTTTTTTTTCAATTTTATGGCACCCAAGGAAGTACATAATTTATTTTAAATGAGAAATGGCATATATTTTAAATAACAATAGTTGTTCGAAGAAAATCTTATATACTGTATATATAAGATTTTTTTCGAGCAGAGATATGAGACTGAACTTTTTAAAAGTCTAAGAATATTGTAATTAATTATAACTTATATATATAACATTATTTAAATATATTAATAATACAATTATATACATATTATATACATAATATAATTATATACGATTGGGCTACTCGAGTTCATAATTTGCACATTTTTGCTTAGGAGTTTTTTGGCAACCCTATTTAAAATCAAAGCTGAGAGCAGCATTAGCATTAGTAAAGGCACATGCTGCAAGAAAGCAAGCTTATACAGCATCAGCCAATATCTTAGCCATTCAGAATATTTGGGGATCTTTATTAAATAAACAAATGTTTTGTTTTATATTCTGGAACGTCCACTCAGTGTGAGAGATTTACATGAAAATTAGAATTTTACTTGTTAAATTTGTTAAGTTTTTTAAATAATTTTAAATAAATTATTTAAAGAGCTATATAAATAATTTATTTGTTTTTTTAAACTTTTTTTGTTGTTTATGTTAGGTTCGCTTACAACGCGCTTCAAAAAATGACGTCCAATTAATAAAGCACTGCGAAAATTGTCCTTAAGTTACATTAGGATTGCCGCCTACATTTTCAAAATCTCTCATAAATCCCTGTTTTATAAATCATTTAAAAGGCATTTATACAGAAATATTTCGCAGAGAAGACCTGACATTTTGTGCACAATTCCGTGTTTTCATTTTTGGATTATAGACGTCCTATCCATAAGCATTTATACAGAAATATAAGAATTTGCTCTGCTTAACTTTTCCCCTATTAAACTGTGTTCGATCAAGCTTTGCTCCAGCTGGACTATTGAAATACTGATTATACCGAAAATCCAGCTGGACTGTTGAAATATTGATTATATCATATCAGTATTTCAATAGTCCAGCTGGATTTTTTTAATATTTATGTGTTGACACTTGGTATGCATTGTGCTGCCATCTACCACGGCACAAGTAAAATATGAAAAACAATCATTTTCGTTAGAGTTGAAGTATATTTATTTTGCTTTATTATTATTTTTTTTTTTTAATTAGAAATTTGAAAGAAAGCATTTGCAATATGTAGCAAAGTGTTTTTGTTTATTTATTATAGACTTGAAAGGAAGTATTTAAAGCACTTATAAAAGATTTCTTTAGGTGCGTGGTAAATGTTTTTTTTTTTTTTTTTTTTTTTTGGGACAGTGATGAGGGTACCCAGACAGATGACAGTCTTGTAGGTGACCTTTTTTAGATATTTTTAAAACTGTCACAAAATTATAAGTAAATATTAACAAAAATGATCAGTTTTACGAAAGTAAAAAAAAAAAAGTTTAGAAAGGTTTAGAAAGCTAATAAAAATATTCTAGCCAGAATATTTTTCTAGTGCTTAATATTCTAGCGCTTCATGCTCGCGACTCTTTTTATTTAGACCCGGGGTGGCAACAGTTTTAATGGCGGGCCAAATAAAATGTCTGTGAGTTATTCGCGGGCCAGATTTTTTTTTTCCTTTTATCTTTCTACGATTTTTAGGATTATTCAATGATGTATAATGAAAAAATTGTCATAAACAGTTTTATGTTATTTATTGTAATACTTATACATATTTTTAATTATGCATTGCGATAGATGGTAAATCCTGTCCAAATCATTTACTTTTATCCGTCGATTATTCACTAACATTTGCTGTTGAAATGTACAATACACTTGCATTTCAATAACGTTCTGCAGAACCGAGAACCACTACTGACTGCGTGCAAGTCTATGCCTGCTTACCAATGTTGCCAGAAACTATGCTTTCTTAATTTGCTTGTTTAACAACACTGCTGCTTACTTGAATCCTGATATTATTATTATTACTGCTCTTCTATTATTCCTCCCTGATTGGGGGTTCCACCTCGTGACGGGTATTGCTACCAAGTACACAGGGTGGTTGTTGTTATCTCTGGTGTTACTGTTGGTCGAGGAACTCTCTGACTGTCCTACAAGTGTTCAGGATTGCAACTTTCTGGAGTTTCTTGTAGGTGTTCGCTGGGAGACCTATTCCTGCTAGGCTGCATGTAGGATCTTTGGCACCATACCTTTTATAGGGAGGCAATGGTCAGGCCACGCCTTGAGTACTGCGTACAGGTCTGGAGGCCTCATTTTAGGAAGGATGTAGACTTGCTTGAGCGTGTACAGAGAAGGGCAACAAGATTGGTGAGGGGAATGAAAGGATCCTCTTACCAAGAGAGGCTTAAGTTCTGTAAATTGCAGCGGCTGGAGACTACACACCTGCGAGGTCTTCTGATTGAGGTGTATAAGGCCTTGAATGGGTTGAGCATGTTGAATTCTGATGGGATTCTTCCACTTGTTCAGATTACGAACCTAAAGAGGAATAATTGAAATTGAGAAAGACAGATGTAGAATAGATGTGCAGAAATTTGCTTTTAGCCAGCGGGTGGTTAATTGCTGGAACAAACTTCCACCTGTCGTTGTGGAAGTTGATAGGTTAAATAAATTTAAGGAAGAACTGGACAAACATTTAGAGGGAATTGTTTTGTAAATTTTTTTTTTTTTTTTGGCTGATGCTGCATAAGCTCATGCACTTGCTTTCTTGCATCACATGCCACTACTACTACTACCACCTGTGATTGACACGATGATCGAGATAGTCGTTACTTGTTGCATAAGCCACATCTCGTTGTTGATCGTGTACTTCCTGATTTTTTCCACATGGGTTGTCAGCTGGTTGCCAGTGTTGGGTACCGCTATGTCAATCAGATAGGTAGCCTTTTCCTTCTTGTCCACAAGTTATGTCCGGTCTGTTGTGCGGGATTGTCCTATCTGTTATTATGGCACGGTCCCAGTACAGCTTGTGGATTGGGGTCTCTAGTATTCCTTGGGGTTCGTACTTGCAGTATGGTTCACGTTCTTCGATCAACTGGTATTTCCTTGCTAGCTTCTGATCTATTATCCTGGCTACCTGGTCGTGTCTGTGAGTGTACTCAGTCTGGGTAATCACCTTGCATCCTGTGGTGATGTGTTGGATCGTTTCTGAGGCCAGGTGGCATCGTCGACATGTGTCATCGAACACTCCGGGCTCCTTTTTGCTGTTCGGCCATTATTAAATAAATAAATTTTCTGTTTAAACTCCGGGACGACCAAACGGTCAGAGGAGTTCACAAGATAGACAGAATACAAGAAACAGCACCGTATTTAGTAGTCACCGGATTGAACCCCAGTCACTCAAGGCACATGTACTTATGCACCCGTGCGCCTGACCACTAGGCTACGGCGGCCTAGTGGTCAGGCGTATTGGCAGGTGATTGGCTTATTTTTCGCGAGGCTTATATTTCAAGACGTTTCTTGTATCTTCATATTTAGGCTTCAGATATCTGATTCCTTTAGTGAGAAACTTCGGGATTGTCGCTGGGTGCCTTATTATTCGGGTGAACTGCTCTACCAGGTGCTTGTGTGTGTTCAAGTGAGCTTCTTGTACCAGTAGTTGTGGATGTTATCTATTCCTGGAGTTTGCCACTTGTGAGAGTTCTTGATTGTCTGTTGTACTTCTTCATCCAGAATCTCCCACCCTCTGATTTCTTGTACATCCTTGGTTTTCTTGCGTTCTAGTTCTATCCAGGGGGGGCTCGGCTGTTATGTCTTACTTCTCTGTTCCATATGTTTCCCCAGAACTCCTCAATAGTCTTCTTGTTGGGTGGTCCGTTTCCTGTTTTCTCATCTCCAAGTTTCCTGTAGAAGGCTCTTTGGCCCTCGTCGAAGATTCAGTTGTTTATTTTCCTCTAGGAGCTCTCTTTGTATCGGCATAGTCTCTTGCTGAGTGCAAGGAGGTTCTGCTTCAATGTGTCCAAGTACTCTCCTATTCTCTGATTTTTTTGTCTCATGTTTGCTGTGGACGCCGTCTCTCTTAAGGATGCTCTTCACTTTTCCAATTAATTTTTTACTCCTATTGCCCCGTTGGTACTGGGTCAATTGGCCTATCTTTACTCTTAATTCTTCTATCTTCTACTGAAGTCTTCTTTCCCAAAATGGTGGCTCCTTCTGTTTTCGGTTCTTCTGCTGCTGGTCTCTCGCTTCTCCTCCGTTAATCCTCGTGGCTGCTACCGCAGCACAATACACATCCGTGTGGATGGCCTCCAGTGTTACACCTTTGCTGTCGAGGTAATGCGGTATTATGTGCCGATTGAGGTGATCTCTGACTCTCCCCAAGGTTCTATTCGGCCTCTGCTTCGGTATCACATGAGTCTTTGTGAGGTCTATTCTTTTGAATTCTTTTAGGGCCTTCTTCCACTCGTCCTCTATTCTGGATATCATGACCTCGTCTCTTTCCACTTCGGCTGCTGTGGGTTGTATTTCTTCTTACTCTTCCTCCTCTGGTAAGGTGGTGGTATGTTCTTCCTCCTCGGGTTCCGTATTCTTTATCCTTTGTGATTGATCGCTCACGTCCTGCTTGATTTTTTCAAAGATTGCAGGAGCTATCAGGTTCTTCATGACGATGGTCCTTCTCCGGTCCGCTATTTGCTGTTTGGTGACCTGAATATCTGGGAATTGTTCCAGCCATTTGGTATGTAGTCTCGCCCTGTAAGTTGTCATATTGGTCTCCAGCTTCGTTATACACATTTTGCTTGCATGCATAGTATGCTTGCATGATGTACGTATTCATTTCGATGCTCCACTTCATGCGTTGGCGTCTTCTTCTTTCCTGTGTGGTCACTAGTGCAGTTGCACAGGAAGCACTTCCAGTTGGTGGGGCTGGATGGTCTTGCCCTTCTCTTGTGGTAGCCATATGGGGGACAACGTCACTGGCTCCACTGTCTTCCTCCGGAGATGTGTCTGATTTTTCAAACCGACCCCTCTGCCTAAGGCCTGTACGCAAGTAACTTTATCCTGCGCCACACTCTATGCAGTATGATTAATATTTGTCTGCGACATTATCCATCTATGGAGATGGACCTGTTTAGCTGCGGCTTATGTCCAGTAGTTCTCGGGAGTGACGCCAGATGGCGCCATCTGCCCTAGCCATCACTCCTACCTTGGAGTAGGTAGGTCCCTTGGAGCAACTTTCACGGTGTTTATTTATTTATTCATTTTGATTACTATTAATTTCTTTATTATTATTATTATTCAAATTTTACTTGTAAAATTTGAATAATACTTGTAAATACTTTGAATATTACTTGTAAATACTTTGAATATTAGTTAGTTACTGAAAGGCTGTAAGGCCTAAAAGGTTGGGCATGAATTTTGGTGTGTCTTAAATTCTGATGTTGGGCTGATCGCTATGTAAGATGACAGTTTTGGGTGGGGAGGAAGAAGACTGGGGGTGGAAATAGGAAGCAAAGGGGTCGATAGAGAAGATGACCCTCCCGTTTTTCAGTGGAGCATGCCCATGCCCCACCAGAGGGAAAGAAGGGTGGCAAGGGGGTAAGAGGGTTCTCCCCCTGCAAGGAAATGGGGTTTTAAAGAGGATCCTGCAGGTGCAGGATCTGAGAGCCAGATGGCACTCTGCTCTAGCTCTGGGACGCTTCAGTGTTGGTCTCTTTCAGGAATTTCGTCAGTGTGACGAGAATTTGTCTTGTCTGGGGTAGTTTTCCTCAAGATAGTTGTTTTCTCCTTTTCCTTTGAGCAACTTTGATTAGTCTTTTAGGCACTAATGGTGCATTTTTCTGTACTGTTGAATTTTCTTCTTTGATTCTGGTTTGAGTTTCTTCGTTGTTTTGGTTCATCCATTCCTTCTAAGTTTAGGCTTTTCTCTTGAGCGTTGTTGTCTTCCTGCTGGACAGGTTATAGTGCAATAATTGTTTTCCCTCTTGTAAATAGTAGAGTTGCAAAGTTGGTAAAAGCTACAAACTCTTCTTGTGTATTCAGGAGTCGGAATTCTTGGTTAATTGGATTGTACTGGATGTTTGTAATGAGGCCCGCTCTTATGTCGTCATAATTTTTACATTCATGCATGATATGAGTCCATGATTCGGGTTCTCCGCAAGTACAATTTCTATCTTCTGTTATGCCTAGCATGTTTAGTTTTTCCTTAAACGGACCATGACCCGTTAGTAGATACGTAGTGTTAAGGCCCGGGAAAAACCACGGTGTGGCTTTCGGATGCATTTTTGTCACTAGCGGAAGAAATTTATGGGTTATTGCCCCCTTTGGTGGTTTCATTCCACCTTCTTTGCCAGGTTTCTGTTAGGAATTCATCTATCCTTTTTTGTTTCCTCTTCCAGCCACTGGTCACGTCAAGGGTTACGCCACAGGTTGTAATTGGGATCGTTTTTTTGTGATAGTACACTAGTCCCGCGCGAGCAACTTCCAGGTCAAGGGTAGTGCACCTGCAGTGATCTGGAGCACCGCCGTACTAACTGTGCTACTCGCTCTAGTGATTGTAAGTAGTATGTTCCTCTGAATTGTTTCAAGAATTTTCCTGTTTGTTACTGTGCTGGTTTTCGTCATCCATACTGGCGATCCGTACATAATTACCGGGATGAAGAGGATTTTTAATATAGGGAGAGGGTCTTTTTATTTAGCCCCCAGTCCTCACGCATGATTCTTGCTATAAGTGCTGTGTATATGCGTATCTTCTTCCTGAGGTAGTTTAAGTGCGGTTTAAATGAGAGATTACTGTCAATGATAATTCCTAAGTATTTAATCTCGTTTGATAATTTTACTGTTATTCCTTCCACTTTGATTTGTGGTGGCCTGTTTAAGTTTAGTTTTCCTTTCAAGAGGACCGAGTTGGTCTTTTCCGGTGCTAGTTTTAGGTTATTTAGTTTAACCCAATCCTGTAGGATTTGCAGCGCTCCATTTGCTTGTTTTTCAAGGTTGGCTCTTGAATCAGCTGCTATGATTTAAAGTAAATCATCAGCAAAGGCCTGGGTCTCAACCTTCCCCAGGCCCTTGCAGAGAAAGTCATCAAGGACAAAGTTCCACAGGAGCGGCCCCAGAACAGAACCCTGGGGCCAGCCCCTGCGAACTGCACGTGATAGGCTGGAATAGGGCGCAAGGATCTGCACTTCCCTGTCAGTGAGATAGGACTTTACACAGTCAAATAGATTTTTTGGAAGGGCTGCAGCACGAAGCCTCGCCAGGACGCTTGGCCACCAAAGGGTGTCGAACGCCCCAGCGAAGTCCACCGCGATCACCAGGAAGTACTTGCTGGTACATTGTGCAGCTCTGTTAAGGAGATCTCGGATCACATCAATAGTAGAGGTTCCAGATTTGAACCCATATTGTTTTGAGTTGCTAAAGTTTGCTTCCATATAGTGCTGTTCAATTCTCTTTTGTAGTAGTCTTTCCAGGATTTTGCTCACCATCGATAGCAAGGCAATTGGTCTGTAGGATGTAGGCAGCTCCGGCAGTTTTGTAGGGCTTTTTGGTATCAATTTTAAGATGGCTTTTTTCCATTGTGTTGGAAAGTGACCTTGCTCCAGGCAGCTATTGTACAGTCGTAATAAGAGTTGAGGGACGCATTCAGCAGTCTTTTTAATCATCTCTGGTTCAATTAGATCTAAACCTGGGCATTTTTTGTTTTTTGTTCTGCCCGACGCTTCTTGGAGCTCCTCAAGAGTAAACGGCGGTTGTTTGCGGGTGTTTATATATCTTTCATTTGCATGGCATATCTCCTCCTGCTCCACTGTCAGTTCTGTTGGCGGTTCCACGAATATTGCTGCAAGAATATTTGCAACTGAGTTTCTCCACGTGGACAAGAAGAATCCTGGAAGCACCTCCTTCATGAGTGCGACCTCTTCGAAGACCTGCATGGACAACTATACACGACTATCCACTCACTACTCAGGAATGAAGAGCACGTCATTGTCATTTTACAGGAACAAGACAACTACAGGGCTTTCACCACTTTGCCCATCTGCTGTTTACAAGACGAAGAACCCTTTTACCTCCCTAAAGAAAATGACACACCATAATATTTAATAGGAGTAGAGCCCATCTTTTGGAACCAAATGCTGGACATGACGCTATCAAGTTAACATCTTGCGACGTATAGAAGGCCATTTGGCGCTCTCTACCCCGCACTAGCGAGGTATCTTTTAACCCCTTCCCCCCAGGCGGAGGGAGAGGAACTTGTTCCCCTGCATCTCCCATTTTCCTTCTGGTGGGGCACGGGCATGCTCCACTGCTAGCAGGGACCATCTACTCTATCGGCCCCTTACTTCCTTAACCTCCAGCCTTCAGTCTCCCTACCCTTCTTTCGCTTCACACCGCGTCTGCACCACACGTCCAAATTTAATTAACACCAAAATTCTTGCCCGACCTATTAGACCTCAAAGCTTGATATTTCCAGCGCATAACCCCATCTAGAGAAATTTCTAAAGTTATCTGCAGAATAAACCGCGTTCATCTTTTACTTCTTAGGTCCTAGCCACTGAAATCTCAAGAAAGTAGGTGGCAGGACCTGCCAGAGTAGATTTGTCTTAATGGTACACCCGGTCGGCCTCCCCGTGGCTGGGTATGGTAATGTCGGGTCGCATAACCCCATCTAGAGAAATTTCTAAAGTTATTTAGAAATTTCTCTAGATGGGGAAGAATCTCAGGAAAGTAGGTGGCAGGACCTGCCAGAGGAGATTTGTCTTAATAGTACACCCGGTCGGCTTTCCCGTGGCTGGGTATGGTAACGTCAGGTCCCACCAGGGGCCCGGCGGCTAACAGACCGGATGAACAATGGACACAACACACTATATATCACATGATCCATACACTTTTAAAATCTCTGGCTTTGACAGGTACTGTCACTCGATACATAGAACATACGCGAAGATGGGAGAAATCCCAGGAGCCGTTAGACCCTCAACATACCTATACCTAAACCTAAACATCATGGCATCTTCCGGTATTGCACTACATCCGGCGGGAGCGGGATTTTAGTCTGGGATTTGCGCTGAGCACTGACAGTGAATAATGGACCCGGACTGGCTCCTCGAGCTTGGGAAGGGCATTAGGCGGCAGCTACCCAGCTGTTGGCTGCTCCCTAGTTCGAAGAGGGCTGACACACTCTTCGAAGAGGGCTGACACACTTTTTTCAGGCCGTTTTTCAGAGGTTTTGTGCTGTCGCAGGAGTTCAAGGTGGAGATGGGCATTTACCTAGGTGCCACCCTGACTCAAGAACATAAAAAACAAAAAAACCTAAACATCATTACATCAGTTATGATTGGAAGATGAGCCTTACTGTGTTTGTGGCATAGTAGAATTATGTGTTATACGATTGTAATTTGTATGATGAGTTCAGACGTGAGTTGATACATTTCGTGGTTAATTTTTGGCAGAGGGAATGAGGCAGTGTTTGTCTTCGTCTGTTAATTATTTAATTAATTATTTTGTCTTCGTCTGTTAATTATGATGCTTTACAGCATTTTTATAGAATGGTTTTTAGAAAGAGGAGATTTTTGTCAGTTAGTACTATTACTGAATAATTGCATTAATAACATTACTAATATGTTTATATTAATTATGACTGTACGTTTTTGTTTTTTTTTCTCTGTTGGCTTTCTGTGGATTCAGGTTACGAGATGTTTTTACCCCGTATCTGGGAGTTATTTCCTGGGGTGTATATATATATATATATATACTGTGCTGCCACTTTATTAGGTACACCCTACTGTGCAAACAAATTGTCTGTCCCACAACGTTGCAAGTCACATGACTACAGTTGTGGATATAATTGCAGCAGAACAACCTTTCTAGTATCAGTTAAGCATACAAACAGTAGCAGGAATGGGGAAAAGGAGTGATCTAACGCACTACGAACGTGGCATGGTAATAGGTGCAAGGCGTACTGGACAAAGCATCTCTGAAACGACAGTTCTGAACTTTTCACGCACCGCAATTTTAAAGGGTGTATCGAGAATGGTGCAACGAACAGAAAACATCCTCTCAACGGCACTCCTGTGGAAGAAAATCGCTTGTTGATGAGAGAGGTCAGAGGAGGATGGCTAGAATTGTGCAAGCAAACAGACGGGCCACAATGTCGCACATAACGTCAAAATATAACCTTGGTGCGCAGAACAAAATATCGGAACGGACCACTAGTTGCACTTTGTCGTGAATGGGCTACAACAGCCGACGGCCACATCGCGTACCTTTGTTATCAATGAAGAACAAGAGAGCACGCCTTCTGTGGGCACAGCAACACCAGCACTGCACTATCGAGGATTAGAAAACAGTTGCTTCGTCTGACGAGTCAAAGTTCCTGGTGCATCGTGTTGATGGAAGGCTCAGAATTTGGCGAAAACAACATGAATTCATGGACCAGTCATGTCTGACGACTACTGTGCAAGGTGGTGGGGGCAGTGTTATGGTGTGGGGAACGTTTTCTTGGCACACGTTGGGTCCATTGATACCCATAGATTCACGTCTGAATGTCACATCATACCTAGCCACTATGGAATGGTTCCAGGAACATGACAATGACTTTTCTTTACTGCAGTGGCCCGCTGAGTTCATTGATCTCAATCCTATTGAACATCTTTTGGGATGAGCTGGAAAGGGCTGTTTGCTTCAGGCCTACACCTCCGTCGAATCTCAAGGAACTGCGTGGCACACTCATGTCTGTATAGTGCTCCATTACTACACAACATTTTCAGCGTCTTGTTCAATATCCATGCCTAGACGAATTCAGACTGTTTTGAAGACTAAAGGAGGCTCAACACGCTAAATGACCACCGGACACGGGTCGTTTAAAGAAAAACTTTGTTCTTTCGGACTTGAGTCCGATCCCTACTGCACTTGCTGGGAAATGGAAGATTGGAAACGTGTTAGTGTTTTGTCCAGCATATTTTTATTTTATTTTTAACATATAATATACACAACAGGAATTCGCCCAGTTAAAGTGTATAAAACAGAGCAAAGGTTGTACAAAACATAAAAATAAATGGTAGACTAATATACTTTTTACAATGAAAGTTAATTCAAACGGGTAAAGTCCAATTCACAAGGCTTGCCATTGGAATCAATGATCCTGGTTCCTGTTGAGCAGTTATTAGAATTCTTTAGCATGTTCCAGAATGGCTTCAGGTCTCCATTTACTGTGAAACTGTGTTGAATTGATTGAATATAACGAGCGTACTGATTTCTGATCATCCTTTTAACGTTACTTCTGTGTTTCTTGAACAGTCCCATATATGCTTCATCATGTGACGTCCTAAAGTGTTTTCTGCACTGTTCTTTGGCTGTATAATCGCAATTATGTCTGTCGTGATCCAGTGAGGGAATCTATTCCTGTAATTTTTACTAAGAGGTACGAACTCTTGAATGATAGAGGAGATTGTGCTAATAAGATGATTGGTGACTGCGTCAAGATCATTAATCCATGGGAAGGAGAGCCAATCAATGCAATCGAGCTCACGCCCTAATAGTTGCCAGTCTGCTCTCCTAAAGTTCAGCTTGGCTGGGACAGGAGTAGTGCTTCTACTCTTCTGTGATATGTTTATTTGACAGCTTAAAGCCTTGTGATCAGACGGCAGAAATGAAACTGCTTCTAAAATAAGGATCTGTTTGGATGCAAAAATGAGATCCAGCATCGCCTTGCCTCTAGTACAAGTATTGTTATACTGCTTGAGACCCAGTTCAGACATGATGTCATATAGCAGCTTAGTTGTAGCGGTTGACTCCTCAATGCCTAGTGGAAAGTGTTGAGTATTGAAGTCTCCAAACAAGTACACCTCATCCGACTGGTGAAAAAACGTTTCAAAACTCCCAGAGTGCTTGCGACAGCCTCTCCATATGAAGAAGATCGACCGGGGGCGGAAGGTAGATAGCTGCAATGAGAAGTTTTATTATGAACCTTCAGCTGACAAAAGATTCCTTCAATGTTGTGGAAAGTCCTGTGCATTGTAACTGCAAATTGGTTTGAGATAATAATCGCGACACCACCTCCCCTAGATCCCCTGTCTCTTCTGAGGATAGTATAGCCCACTGCTGCCACTTCCGAATCCAGAATCCCATCGTGTAGCCATGTTTCATATCAAGACCTAAGACTGGAATTATATCAACGAACTCAGTCGATCAATGAAGATAGCGTGCACATTTTGGTACGAAATGATCAGAGCTCTATAGCCTTACAGACTTTCTCTGATCGGGTCTCTAAGAGAAGAACTGCTCTAATAAACAACGCGGAAAATAGTTGAAATTGTGTATTCTTTTTGATATGTATTTGTTTTATTAAGTTTATTTAAAGCTAATTTTTTTTTTATATATTTGTAAACAATAATGTTATTTGGTCAATTCGTGTAAATTCTCTTGACTTTTTGGATGACCATTGAGTTTAGGTTTATGTATCAGACTTGGACAAAGATTTTGTCCAATTTGGACCAGTAGTCCTAAAAAAATTAAACTCTGTTTATTTGTGAAATAAGTATATATCTTTGTTTTGTAGCTGTACAGTTACAAATGATCATAGAGGCCAAATCGGGATTAATTTTGTGTTTTTATTTCCCCATGTTATCAGGTTTTAAAAATTTTCAAAAATTTTCAAAAAATTTCAAATCTTATAACACGTAGGTGTCTTGTAGATAATTGAATGATTAAATTTAATGAACTGTAATGTTCATATAGATTATGCATTAGGCTTTTGTAGCTTAGGACACTTATACGTAATCTGTTTCTTTTATGTCACACCAAGTTGTTGTGTTATGTATAAGGTTAAGTTTTTATTTAAAAATAAGTTTAATGTTAGTAAACTTAAGTCAAGTCGTGCTTGTGGTTTACATGGTTTTAACAGAGCCTGTTACAGGATTGATACAGGTCAATCTGGCCAAAATGTGCCAAATGAACATACTGTAAAGATATGATTTTGGCAAAGTGGACCTCCATATCTAATTTAGATCCTTTGATACCTGGACATGCATATTGTCCTAGAGATTAGGAAAGTTATGTAAGTTAGGAAGGTTATGTACAGATTTTTACCACTAGTTTTTTTTTTATCATTTTTCCCCCTCAGGTTGGGTGGCTTGGAAAGACTTTGTCCATCCATCGCTATTTCACTGTTTCCGATGGACAGGTCACCCAGTGTGTGAATGCATTAGATAGTTGCACAAGGTCTGGCTACACTTGCATCGAACATACACAAAAAATAAAACACATTCAGGCCAGTAGACAGTTGTTCTTTTTCTCATCACAGAATACCTCAAGGTGGAGTTCGACTTACGTCTAGGGTCCACCCAAAACAAGAAACATGTTTATACATACACGTCGGATATATACAGTAGAACCTGGATAAGAAGTTTTCCGAGGGACTCGAGGTTTAGAACTCCTTACACGAGAAAACTTCTTAGAAGGGAAAATAACCTAAGAGTATGAAATATTAATTAACTAAACAAATAAAAATAAAAAGATAACATACATAAGTTAAAGATGATTTTTAAGTACTATTTCAGAATTTATAAATATTTTACTCTGCCTATGGTAAACATTTTTAAACTGAGGATTTCTAATTGCTTAACATTGTGCTCATTAAACTCATTACCAAATACTCACATCTTAGAATGTAACTCACACCCTTCTAGCCAATGGCTGTCCCGGCGGTGTCTCCTCAACAGAGAAATAAATTGATAATAATATTAATAATTACCAAGTTAGAAGTGAGCTCCTTTGAGGTTTCAACTTCATATGATACATATGATAAAAATGATACCTTAAAAGGTCACAATTACAATAAGACAGAGCAACAATCCACTAAGTAATTCAGAACTGTTCAGAAAAATGAGACTTTAACGGCAAATGCTTCACGTGGTCGACGCTGTCCAATTATGGATATCGATGAAAACAACTGCAATATGCCACTTCCATTATATCAAAACATTTAAACTAAAAAGGTTTTAGTGCTGAAAGCCTCAAACTACCGTAAATTGACTAATCCAACAAGGCATAATTTTTGTGATATCTCATATTGTGAATCGTGGGCGCTGGTTGAATATTTTGCAAGGTGGTGCATGTGGGAATAAATTTTTTGTTCACCAAATTTTCGAATGTACATGCAATATTAATTACTTCGAGTTTGGCTGATTTACGTGTACAGCCGAGCCAATGTTTCGTGATCGGTGGGAGAAAGTACTTGTATTTTGAAAGAAAGAATTTGTATTGTTTTAATGCTTCAATAAATTAGTGAAAATATTAAAAAATATGTATTACTTTGAAATCCAAAGTTGGTGCACTTGCACCATGCTGCCGATATCAGGGTAACTCGTTGTGAATGCCTTCACAACGAGTTACCCTGATATTGAACTAACTAGAATAAGCAACACTTCGATAATGGATTCTCGAATACGCAACACTTCGCTACTAGATTCTCGCCGAAGATAAGTAGCATTAGTCTTCTCCATTGGCGAAGCGTTGCTTATTGGAAGTAGAACAATATCAGTTAATTCGTTCATGAGAATTGCGACATGAGACATGTCAAAAAACGATGCCATTTCACCTACTTCAGTGATTTTCTACGAACTAAAATGATGCTTGGCACTAACTTGTTCTTTTACCAAAATGTTTGTTATTATTATCATTAGCCATATGGTGCAAGGAAGCCTGTGGCATTTGCTGCAACAGCCAAAAAAAAAAAAAAAAAATTCAATTACCCTGAGAGAGTGAGAAACAAGTTGCATTAGAATTAGCAGTAGTAGAGGCTTGTTATTGTTATTTGGTTTTTAGGAGCATTAGCAACTAAGGCCATATTGCTCCGGGAATATGCGGTGGTCATTCCCTGACCTTTCCGCATCCTCCGTATTTGGTGGTGACGGGCTCGAACCCCGGTCTAATCAAGAAGCGTGTGCTACGCACTGCTGCTCCTTCCCACCTGGCTACGGAGGCGCGCAGTAGTAGAGGCATACGAATGCAAGGAAGCAAGCTTATGCAGCATCTGCCAAAAAAAAAAAAAAAAAAAAAAACCGCTCCCGTTTCACCCCTCCGTTCGTTGCAATTACCTATCCAGCTCAGCCTTAAATTTATTTAGGCTGTCAACTTCTACAACAAAAGATGGAAATCTGTTCCACCAATCAACTGCCTGCAGGCTAAAGGCCAACTCCCGCATATCTATCCTACAACTGTCTTTCCTCAATTTGAATTTATGCCCTCTCAGGTGATTATTCTGAGCAAGAGGAAGAATCCCATCATCATTGAGCATGCTTAAACCATTCAAGGCTTTATACACCTCAATCAAATCACCTTGCAGGTGTCTAGTCTCCAGACACCGTAATCTGCACAACTTAAGCCTTTCTTCGTAAGAGCAACCTTTCGTTCCATTCACTAAGCTTTTTGCCCTTCTCTGAACCGTTCCAACAGCTCTACATCCTTAAAATGAGGCCTCCAGACTTGTATATAGTACTCAAGTGTGACCTGACCATTGCCTTATACACGGGAATAATCACCTCCTTATCCCTGCTAGAAAAATTCCTGTATATCATTCACAAGACACCATGAGCTACTCTTGCAGACCGTCTGCACTGTCAGAAAACTTCATATTTGCCTGCACAATTACCCCCAGGTACTTTTCACTCTCTACCACTGTAAGTCTAGTACGACAGAGTTGATACGTTACCCTGGGGTTACTGCTTCCCATATGTAGTACTTTACATTTGTCAAGATTAAACTTCATTTGCCACCTCTCAGCCCATCTGCTCAACTTTTCTAGACCCTGTTGAAGCAGCGTACGGACATTAGTGTCATTAACAACCCTGCCGACCTTCGTATCATCTGCAAACTTGAACATTAAGCCTGATATACCATCATCAATATCATTAATGAATACAGAAAATAACAATGGACCCAACACTGATCCCTGGGGAACTCCACTAATAACGAGGTTAGGCAGGCGAAGGCAGATTACGAGATATCCTTGGCAAGGGATGCAAAGAAAAACAGCAAAGAGTTCTTTACTTATGTAAACTCTAGAAGGAAGGGGGTGAATCAGATTGGTCCACTTGATATTGATGGGTCAAGTGTTGATGATCCTGCTCAGGTAGCTAACAAACTAAATGAATATTTTGCATCGACATTCACACATGAGGAGTTATTCAGCGAGGGGAATGCCAGAGGTGTATTCAACTCTAGCAGTAAGCTACAGAATCTTGAAATAACTGGGAGTAAAGTGGAGGAGAAACTGTTGAAGATAAACACAAGAAAGGCACCCGGGGTGGATGGGATCTATCCAGTTATATTAAAGGAGGCAGCAAAGGAAGTAAGCAAACCCTTAGCCATAATTATGAGAGCTTCCTTGGACTCAGGGGAGGTACCCATAGACTGGAAATGTGCAAATGTGACCCCAATTCACAAAGGAGGATCAAAGGCTGACACAAGTAATTATAGACCTGTGAGCTTAACTTCTGTTCCAGGAAAAGTAATGGAGGCACTGGTTAAAGAAGCACTGCAGGATCATTTAGACAAGACTTCAGTTATAGCTCAGACACAGCATGGTTTTGTTAAGGGGAAGTCTTGCCTGACCAACTTGATTGGATACTATGATGCAGTCACAAAAGAACTGGATGCAGGGAATAACTTTGATATTATATACTTGGATCTTAGAAAGGCTTTTGATACTGTTGCACATGGAAGACTGCTACACAAATTGGAGCAGTGTGACATTGGAGGCAAATTGCTGCTATGGATAAAGGGGTGGTTGAGGGGGAGAAGACAGAGAGTGGTAATCAATGGACACTGCTCATCGTGGACTGATGTTATTAGTGGAGTCCCTCAGGGCTCAGTGTTGGGTCCATTATTGTTTTCTGTATTTATAAATGATATTGATGATGGTATATCGGGCTTAATGTCCAAGTTTGCAGACGATACAAAGGTTGGCAGGGTTGTCAAGGACACTACTGACACTATGCTGCTGCAACAGGATCTGGAAAGGTTGAGCAGATGGGCTGAGAGGTGGCAAATGAAGTTTAACATTGATAAATGTAAAGTAGTACACATGGGAAACAGCAACCCCAGAGCAACGTATCAACTCTGTGGTACTACACTGACAGTGGTAGAGAATGAAAGGGACTTGGGGGTGGTTGTGCAGGCAGATATGAAGTTCTCTGAGCAGTGCAGAAGGGCTGCAAGAGTAGCTCATGGAGTATTGTCAATGATATACAGGAATTTTTCCAGCAGGGATAAGGAGGTGATTATTCCATTGTATAAGGCGATGGTCAGGCCACACCTAGAGTACTGTATACAGGTCTGGAGGCCTCATTTCAAGAAGGATGTAGAGCTGCTGGAACGAGTACAGAGAAGGGCAACAAGATTAGTGAATGGAACAAAGGGGTACTCTTAAGAAGAAAGGCTTAAGTTTTGCAAATTACAGTGTCTGGAGACTAGGCACCAGCGAGGTGATCTGATAGAGGTGTATAAAGCCTTGAATGGTTTAAGCATGCTCAATGGTGATGGGATTCTTCCTCTAGCTCAGAAAAATCACCTGAGAGGGCATAAATTCAAATTGAGGAAAGACAGATGTAGGATAGACGTGCGGAAATTTGCCTTTAGCCAGCGGGTGGTTGGTTGGTGGAACAGACTTCCATCCCTTGTGGTGGAGGTTGATAGCCTAAATAAGTTTAAGGCTCAGCTGGACAGGTATTTTGAACGAACAGAGGAGTGAAGTGGAAGTGGGTTTTTTTTTTTTTTTTTTTTTTGGCTGATGCTGCATAAGCTTGCTTTCTTGCATCAAATGCCTCTACTAATGCTAATGCTAATGCTAACATTAGTCCACGAAGAGCAGTGTACATTGATTACCATTCTCTGTCTTCCACTCAACCATAGCAGCAATTTGCCTCCAATGCCACCCTGCTCCAATTTGTGCAGCAGTCTTCCATGTGCAACAGTATCAAAAGCCTTTCTAATATCCAAATATATGATATCAAAGTTAGTCCCTGCATCCAGTTCCTTTGTGACCACATCATTGTATCCAAACAAATTGGTCAGACAAGACTTCCCCTTAACAAAACCATGCTATGTCCGAGCTATAACTGAAGTCTTGTCTAGATGATCCTGCAGTGCCTCCGTTAATTTACCGAACAGAAGTTAAACTAACAGGTCTATAATTATTTGTGTCACCCTTTGACCCTCTATTGTGAATTGGGGTCATATTTGCACATCTTGAGTGCATGGGTACCTCCCCTGAGTCCAAGGAAGCCCTCATAATTATGGCTAAGAGTTTGCTTACTTCCTTGAATATAATTGGATAGATCCTATCCACCATGGGTGCCTTTTTTATGATTATCTTCAACAATTTTTTCTCTCAGTTATTACAAAATTATCTAGCTCACTGCCAGAGTTTAATTCACCTCTGGCATTCCTCATGTGTGAATGTTAAAAGGAAAAGGTTTATTTATTTTTTGTTATACAGTGGAACCTCTATATTCGTCATTAATCCATTCCTGAGGGACGGACGAATATAGAATCAATTTTTTCCATAGGAATTAACTAAAATTGGAATAATCCGTTCCCAGCCCCGAATCTGATACATAAATAAATAAAAATTTAACCAGAACTTTACCTTTACTGAGGAGCGATGATGGCAGAAACTGAAGAGGAGGAAAGGAATTATGTATTGTTTAGAAGGGGAGTCACCTTCCATTAAAACATCAGGTACTGTAACTCCAATTCTGGTGATCGATGTTTTTTTTTTCTCCCTTTCCCGACGATTCACTAGCACTCGATTTAGCAAAGAACTTGTCCAATGTTGTCTGTTTCTCTCTGTTTTTTAAAATTTTCCGAAAGTAGCTAATCACGTTATCACTGAATGAATTTATATTTTGATTAACTACGGCAATGTTCAGGTGTCACTTCTCGACCATACTTTGCGTTTTGGCCCAAATGGACAGCATTTCCTTAATATCGGCAGTTGGGATGCTGCCTTTACTTGACCCTTCCTCCTCTGATGAAATTTCCTCGAATGTTCTTTATGAAGGTTTTCAACAGTTCTTCTGTAGTGAGCTCCTTTATATGGTCCTCCACCAGTTCCTCTACATTGTCACTATCAACCTCTAATCCCACAGACCTGTCCATAGACACAATTTCATCAACAACAGGCTCTGACCCAAAACCTTAAGTCTCTTTCTGACACACACACTCTAGCCATAATTTCCTGCAGGCCGAGTTCATTGTCTTGGAAGACACTTCCCACCCATGTTTTATCAATTATCCTCAAACAATGGAGGATAGTGAGGTGATTTTTCCAAAATTCTCTCAATGCAAGGTCTGTCTCCGACGTCATTTCAAAACACCTTTGAAACAGGGCTTTTGTATAAAGTTTTTTTAAAACAGGCAATGACATGCTGATCCATGGTTTGGATTAGAGGAGTTGTGTTTGGTGGTAGATATTCAATGTGAATAAAGCTGTATTCCCCTTGCCAAATCGTCTTCCAAGCCAGGGGGATGAGCAGGAGCATTGTCCAAAACCAAGAGCGCCTTTACAGGTAAATTATAACTTTCTAGATAAGTTTTCACACTTGGGGCAAACACTTCGTAAATCCACTCCAGGAAAAACTGTCTTGTTACCCAAGCCTTACTGTTAGCCCTCCACATCACATTTAGTTTACTTTTTATGATATTGTTCTTCTTAAAAACTCTCGGATTTTCTGAATGATAAACGAGCAATGGTTTAATTTTGTATTCCCACTAGCGTTACCACGCAGCATGAGTGTTAATCTGTCTTTCATTGGTTTGTGTCCGGGCAATGCTTTTTCCTATTTTGTGATGTAGGTTCTTCTAGGCATTTTTTTTTCCAGAATAGGCCCGTCTCATCACAATTAAAAAATTGTTGAGGGGTAAATCCCTCAGTGTCGACATAGCTTTTGGAAATCCTCAACAAACTTTTTAGCATCTTCTGCATTCGAGCTTGAAGCCTCTCCATGCCTAACTACACTATGAATGCTCGTTCGCCATTTTTCGAACCAGCCCCTACTTGCCATGAAATCACCACTGGTTCCTGGGTTCTTTTTCTGCAGGTCATCATATAACTGCCTTGCCTTTTCGCCGATGATAGATTCTGATTACTATCACCGGCCATTTGCTTTTCAGTAATCCATACTAATAAAAGATTTTCCATGTCTGTGATTCTAAAGAAAAAAAAGGTTATGTTACCCCCTCCAATTCGGGAGGGGGTCAAGCTCCCATGGGATTCAAGTGGAGGTAACCTCACCTTTTTTCACCATTATGGAAAGCATTCAATCACAAGTTACCATCAGTACTTCTGAGTGCTACTAAAGTGATACTAAATCGATGTTATCATGTGTTGGTTCCCGCACTAATCAGCACTTCATCTGCGACGCCTATCTGTGAATCAATATATCGTTCTCGACTTTGCTCCAAACCGATAACACCTACCGTCTGTTCACCGAGTGAGCAGCGCTAGAGTGCCATATCGTGAAACTAATTTTCCGCGTAAATTTTGGCTTTTCGTGTTGGCTTTCTTTACCTTCGCCTAGTTTTTTATTATACTTATCAGAGTATAACACACTCCTACTCACAATTTTGATCTCCCAGTGCTTATATCATAGCAAACTGATTCAACACTGCACTCTCCAGCGATGTCGACTGGTTGCACTTGCTTGGATTTTATGTGTTCCTTATCTAATAGCATAACCCCTCGTCCCTTCCTGATGTGAGGAATGATGATATCAAGCTGGGTACCCTATGTGTGACAATTGTTTAATATAAAAATAGTTTCTATACAGTAAAACCTCGATTTAATGTACCCCGATATAAGGATTTCAGATTAAACAGACCGTACAAATAATATCACAGTAATGTACATATTAATCTCGATCATATATATATATATATTTTAAGGTAGTAGTAGTGGCATGTGATGCAAGAAACCAAGTGTATGAGCTTATGCAACATTAACAAAAAAAAAAAAAAAAAAATCACACCATTCCCTCCAAATGCCTGTCCAGTTCCTCCTTAAATTTATTTAACCTATAACCTTCCACAATGACAGATGGAAGGTTGTTCCAGCAATTAACCACCCGCTGGCTAAAGGCAAATTTCCGCACATCTATCTTTTCTTAATTTGAATTTATGCCCCCTTAGTTTCGTAATCTGAACAAGTGGAAGGATCCCATCAGAATTCAGAGTGCTCAACCCATTCAAGGCCTTATACACCTCAATCAGATCACCGCACAAGTGCCTGGTCTCCAGCCACTGCAATTTGCAGAACTTAAGCCTCTTGGTAAGAGGATCCCTTCATTCCCCTCACCAATCTTGTTGCCCTTCTCTGTACACGGTCCAGTAAATCTATATCCTTCCTAAAATGAGGCCTCCAGACCTGTACGCAGTACTCAAGGCGTGGCCTGACCATTGCCTTATACAGAGGGACAATCACCTCCTTTTCCCTGCTAGCAAAATTCCTATCTATCATTGACAAAACCCCATGACCTGCCCCGGCAGCCTGTCTGCATTGCTCAGAAAACTTCATATCTGACTGCACAATTACTCGAAGGTCTTTTTCATTTTCTACCAACTTAAGTGTAGTACCACACAGTTGGTACGTTTCTCTGGGGTTACTTCTACCCATATGCAGTACTTTGCATTTGTCAAGGTTAAACTTCAGTTGCCACTTCTTAGCCCATCTGCCCGAATTATCTAGATCCTGTTGCAGTAGCACACTGCCATTACTGTCATTAACAACCCTGCCAACCTTTGTATCATCTGCAAACTTCGACAATAAGCCTGATATACCTTCATCAATATCATTGATAAATATACAAAACAGAGGACCCAACACAGAACCCTGTGGGACTCCACTAATACCATTAGTCCACGAAGAGCAGCACCCATTAATTACCACCCTCTGTCTTCTCCCACTCAACCATCCTTTTATCCATTGTAGCAACTTACCCTTAATACCATTCTGCTCCAAATTGTACAATAGTCTTCCATGCGCAACAGTGTCAAAAGCTTTCCTGAAATGCAAAATTTATGATATTAAAATTATTTTTTGCATCCAGTTCCAGTTCCTTTGTAACCACATCATAATATCCTATCAAATTTGTCAGACAAGACTTTCCCTTAACAAACCCATGTTGTGTCTGAATTATTGCTGCAGTCTTGTCTAGATGATCCTTCAATGCATCTTTAACCAGTGACTCCATTATTTTATCCGGAACAGAAGTTAAACTAACTGGTCTGTAATTACTCGTGTCACTCTTCGATCCCCCCTTTGTGAATTGGGGATATATTTGCACATCTCCAGTCCATGGTGGACCTCCCCTGAATCCAAGGATCCTCTCATAATTATGGCTAACGGGTTGCTTAGTTGCTTTGCCGCCTCCTTTAATATAAGGGGATAGATCCCATCCACCCCAGGTGCCTTTCTTATGTTTAACTTCAACAATTTGTCCTCCACTTTGCTCTCAGTTATTACAAAATTATTAAGCACCCTGCTACAATTTGATAACCTTCTGTCATTTTCAAACCTTAATAACTCATGTGTGAATGTAGATGCAAAATACTCATTCAGTTTGTTTGCTATCTGAGCAGGATCATCAATAGTGGAAACATCAATATCAAGTGGACCAATCAGATTCATCCCCTTCCTTTTAGAGTTTATATAAGTAAAGAAATCCTTGCTGTTTTTCTTAGCATCTTTTGCCAAAGATTTCTCGTAATCTGCCTTCACCTGCATAACCTCCTTTGTGACCTGATTAAAGACTAGCTTATATCTGCCATAGGCTTCAGAGTCGCTTCATAATTTATATGCATCCCATGCATTTTTCACCTCTGTCACGAGTCTCATTAGTTCATTTGATAACCATTTAGGCCTAAACCTTGAACAATATTTCTTAATAGGTATGAAACTTTTAGTAGCATCCACGATTGATTCCTTGAATTCTTCCCACTTAGAATTTACTGTTGGTAACATCGTCAGTTGATCCCACTGTACAGAATTTAAAAACTATCTGAGACCACTGTACTCACCTTTACGGAAGCAAAAACCCTTTCCTTTACCCCTGATGGTAATTATATCTTTAAGCAAATCCCACATCAGTACACTGTGATCACTGCCACCTAGTGGTTCCTTTATCTGCAAATTCTTAATACACGAATGATCACTGCTGATAACCAGATCAAGAGTATTGCACTCTCTGGTTGCCTCTTGAACATGCTGCTGCAGAAAACAATTATCCAATAAATCCAAAAAAGTCTTACTAGTGTGTGAGTGACCAACCCACAAGTTCCAGTCAATATCTGGGAAGTTAAAATCCCCCCATTATAAGACATTCTGATTTACTAGCCCACTCTATTTCTCTGTACAATTGTTCATTGTAGTCATTAGGCCTATAACACACTCCTACTCTTATTTTTACTTTCGCAGTGCTTATGTCACACCAAACTGACTCAACAGTGCACTGTTCATCTATATCAACTGGATGCACTTCTTTTGATTTTGTTTTTCTTAATTAACAGCATCTCTTACCTTCCTATCCTGTCTATCCTTTCTGTACACATTGTACTTGGGGGGAGACAAAGACCAATAGATTGACAGTAGCCACTGGCAGAGGTGAAAGAGATTCTTGCACTGCTTCTATTAGAATGAGCAGAAGCCTGAAAAACAAGATGCATGGTATTTCAGAGACTGCTGGGAGCCATTGCGGTACAAGTAAACACATGGGTTGTGTTAGGGTAGCTAAGAATAGAAACAGGTGCAGGTATACTTGCGTGTACACCAATGCTAGGAGTTTAGTAAATAAATTTGATGAATTTGAGGTATTGCTCAAAACATCGAAGGCAGATATTGTTGGGATATCAGAGACGTGGTGTCACACAGATATAAGGGATGCAGAACTGCAATTTGGGGAGTACAACGTCTACAGAAAGGATAGACAGGATAGGAAGGGGGGAGGGGTTATGCTATTAGTTAAGAAACACATTAAAACCAAGGAAGTGAAGCCAGTCGACATTGCTGAACAGTGCAGTGTGGAGTCAGTTTGGTGTGACATAAACATTGGGAGATCAAAATTGAGAGTAGGAGTGTGCTATAGGCCTAATGACTCTGATGAGTATAATAAGGAACTGTACAGGGAAATAGAGTGGGCCAGTAAATCAGAGTGTCTTATAATGGGAGATTTTAATTTCCCAGATATTGACTGGAATTTGGGGGCTGGTTACTCACACACTAGCAGGGCTTTTGTGGATTTATTGGATGATTGTTTTCTACATCAGCATGTTCGGGAGGCAACTAGAGGGAGTAATACTCTTGATTTGATTATCAGCAGTGATTCTTCATGCATTAAGAATCTGCAGATAAATGAACCACTAGGTGGCAGTGATCACAGTGTGCTGAAGTGGGATTTACTCAAAGAGGTAACTACCATTAGGGGTAAAGGGAAGGGTTATTGCTTCCGTAAAGGCGACTACGATGGACTGAGACAGTATTTAAATTCTATACAGTGGGACCAACTGATGATGTTACCAACAGCAAATTCAAAATGGGAAGCATTCAAAGAACTTATCTTGGAAGCTACTAGGCTTTACATACCAATTAAGAAATATTGTTCAAGGTTTAGGCCAAAATGGATGTCAGATGAACTAATGAGGCATATGGCAGAGAAGAAAAATGCATGGGATACATACAAATTAACACATGACACAGAAGCCTATGATAGATACAAGTTGATATGCAACCAAGTTACAAAGGAGGTTAGGCAGGCGAAGGCAGATTACGAGAAATCCTTGGCAAGGGATGCAAAGAAAAACAGCAAAGAGTTCTTTACTTATGTAAACTCTAGAAGGAAGGGGATGAATCAGATTGGTCCACTTGATATTGATGGGTCAAGTGTTGATGATCCTGCTCAGGTAGCTAACAAACTAAATGAATATTTTGCATCGACATTCACACATGAGGAGTTATTCAGCAAGGGGAATGCCAGAGGTGTATTCAACTCTAGCAGTAAGCTACAGAATCTTGAAATAACTGGGAGTAAAGTGGAGAAACTGTTGAAGATAAACACAAGAAAGGCACCCGGGGTGGATGGGATCTATCCAGTTATATTAAAGGAGGCAGCAAAGGAAGTAAGCAAACCCTTAGCCATAATTATGAGAGCTTCCTGGAACTCAGGGGAGGTACCCATAGACTGGAAATGTGCAAATGTGACCCCAATTCACAAAGGAGGATCAAAGGCTGACACAAGTAATTATAGACCTGTGAGCTTAACTTCTGTTCCAGGAAAAGTAATGGAGGCACTGGTTAAAGAAGCACTGCAGGATCATTTAGACAAGACTTCGGTTATAGCTCAGACACAGCATGGTTTTGTTAAGGGGAAGTCTTGCCTGACCAACTTGATTGGATACTATGATGCAGTCACAAAAGAACTGGATGCAGGGAATAACTTTGATATTATATACTTGGATCTTAGAAAGGCTTTTGATACTGTTGCACATGGAAGACTGCTACACAAATTGGAGCAGTGTGACATTGGAGGCAAATTGCTGCTATGGATAAAGGGGTGGTTGAGGGGGAGAAGACAGAGAGTGGTAATCAATGGACACTGCTCATCGTGGACTGATGTTATTAGTGGAGTCCCTCAGGGCTCAGTGTTGGGTCCATTATTGTTTTCTGTATTTATAAATGATATTGATGATGGAATATCGGGCTTAATGTCCAAGTTTGCAGACGATACAAAGGTTGGCAGGGTTGTCAAGGACACTACTGACACTATGCTGCTGCAACAGGATCTGGAAAGGTTGAGCAGATGGGCTGAGAGGTGGCAAATGAAGTTTAACATTGACAAATGTAAAGTACTACACATGGGAAACAGCAACATATCAACTCTGTGGTACTACACTGACAGTGGTAGAGAATGAAAGGGACTTGGGGGTGGTTGTGCAGGCAGATATGAAGTTCTCTGAGCAGTGCAGACGGGCTGCAAGAGTAGCTCATGGAGTATTGTCAATGATATACAGGAATTTTTCCAGCAGGGATAAGGAGGTGATTATTCCATTGTATAAGGCGATGGTCAGGCCACACCTAGAGTACTGTATACAGGTCTGGTGGCCTCATTTCAAGAAGGATGTAGAGCTGCTGGAACGAGTACAGAGAAGGGCAACAAGATTAGTGAATGGAACAAAGGGGTGCTCTTACGAAGAAAGGCCTAAGTTTTGCAAATTACAGTGTCTGGAGACTAGGCACCAGCGAGGTGATCTGATAGAGGTGTATAAAGCCTTGAATGGTTTAAGCATGCTCAATGCTGATGGGATTCTTCCTCTAGCTCAGAAAAATCACCTGAGAGGGCATAAATTCAAATTGAGGAAAGACAGATGTAGGATAGACGTGCGGAAATTTGCCTTTAGCCAGCGGGTGGTTGGTTGGTGGAACAGACTTCCATCCCTTGTGGTGGAGGTTGATAGCCTAAATAAGTTTAAGGCTCAGCTGGACAGGTATTTTGAACGAACAGAGGGGTGAAGTGGAAGTGGATTTTTTTTTTTTTTTTTTTTGGCTGATGCTGCATAAGCTTGCTTTCTTGCATCAAATGCCTCTACTAATGGTAATGCTAATGCTACTCCCCAAATTCCAGTTCTGCATTCCTTATCTGTGTGACACGTCTTTGCTATCCCAACAATATCCACCTTTGATGTCTTGGCCAGCACTTCAAATTCATCAAATTTATTTACTATACTTCTAGCATTGGTATACATGCACCTATTGTTATTCTTAGTTACCCTAACACATCCCATATACCCACCTGTTTCACGATGACTGCCATCAGTCCCTGAAACCCCCGGCACCCATCGCTTCAGGTCACTACTTATTCTAATAGAAGTCGTGCAAGAATCACCTTCACCTCTGCCTGCGGCTACTTTTAACCTTTTAGTCTGTGAATCCCCCCCCCCGAAGCTAGCAGTTTTCCGACCCACTTAACACTGCCTCGATAACATCAGCAAATATTCATCAACAAGTGTATCCCATTCCTGTAGAAGCAGTCTCTCCTGTTAACAAGCTCACACCACACTGAAAAAATTCTACCCCTTGAGCCTTGCACAGTCTTTCCAGGGCTGAATTGATTGACAAGGCTCTCATCATGTATTCCCTCCTATCGTGTCTGGGCAGAATTGCAGACACTTTCAAATTTCACCCTGACTCACGACTTTTTTGCAACATTGACTTGTACTTGTTAAGTAAATCTGAAGATCTCCTACTCTTAATGTCATTGGTGCCAACGTGTACAACAATATCATCCTTTGTGCCCTTAAAAGATGATATATGCTTTACGTCATCAACTTTTGCCCCTGGCAGACATACTCTGGTCCTGTTCCATCTATTCTTTTTACACAATATACTCCCCGTCTCCCTGACAATAGAGTCACCAACAATAACCAGTTCCTTTGGGACCAGCACATTCTGCCTTGGAGATTGCCGCTGTGTTGCCTGATGCAGGAGCGAGCCTTGGTGTTGAGTTGGGCAGCTGAGAGCTTGATGGGCCCCTCATATTAATTTCTTCGAGGGCATCTACCCTACACCTCAAGCATCTCATAGATGCCCAATAGAACGCTGAGTTGATGCCTAATTTCTACACACTCTCTGCACTTGGCACACACAAAGACATCCTCCTTGGCTAGATCATGTTCTGTTCCAGAGAGTTCGGCTAACATTTCACAAGTTGCACATTTTTTTAGGCTGTGATGCGTTGGAGAATTGCCTCCCTCAGTTCTCCCCCAAGTCACAGCACTCCTGCCACTTTGTGCCCGTTGCTTTGCTGCTCTAGTCTGAGGCATGATATTTTAAATTAATAAGATCAATAAATTTAATTAATTACTTGTCAGTACTACGCTATCTAATAGAATCCTAAATGCAGTGATGCGTATTATGCTGTATAGTTATACGTTAGAGCTGCCTAGTTTCTACAATTAAAAATTTGAATTCCCTACTACTCTATACAAAAACAATGGCTGCAAGATTCGAACGAAATAACGGTTTTACATATATTAAGTAGTAATCTACAAAAACTCTTTATCTAAATTAAAAATAAATAAATAAATAATAAATAAATTTTCTGTTTATACTCCGGGACGACCAAACGGTCAGAGGAGTTTACAAGATACACAGAATACAAGAAACAGTACCGTATTCAGCAGTCACGGGCTTGAACCCCGGTCACATAAAAATAACCAATGTAACAATAACTATAAGACTACATTTAAAGTACAATATTAGGTCATTACCAAGGTTATTAGCATTAGCAAAGGCACGTGATGCAAGAAAACAAACCTATACAGCATCACCCAAAAAAAAAAAAAAAAAACCCTTATTTTACCCATCCACTCGCTCCAAATATTTGTCTAGTACTGCCTCGAATCTATTTAAGCTATCAACTTCTACAACGACAGATGGAAGTTTATTCCAGCAATCCACCACATGCTGGATAAGGCACACTTCCGCACATCTATCCTACAACTGTCTTTCCTCAATTGGAATTGATGCCGTCTCAGGCGATTATTCTCAGCACGAGGTGGAATCCCATTAACATTGAGCATGCTCAAACCATTCAAGGCTTTGTACACCTCCATCAGATCACCTCGCAGGGGCCTAGTCTCCAGACACTGTAATTTGCAAAACTTACACCTTTCTTTGCAAGTCCAACCCTTTGTTCCAATTTACTAATTTTGTTACCTCTGTACTCGTTCCAACAGCTCTACATCCTTCTTAAAATGAGACCTCCAGCCCTGTATACAGTGCTCAAGGTGTGGCCTAACCATTGCCTTATACAAGGCGATAATCACCTCCTTATCCCTGCTAGAAAGATTCCTGTATATCATCGACAAGACACCGTGACTACTCTTGTAGACCATCTGCACTGCTCAGAAAACTTCATATTTGCTTGCACAATTACTTCCAGGTCCTTTTCATTCTTTACCACTGTCAGTCTAGTACGACAGAGTTGATACATCACTCTGGGATTACTGCTTCCCAAATGCAGTACTTTACATTTGTCAATGTTAAACTCCAGTTATCACCTCTCAGACCATCTGCTCAAATGATCTAGATCCTGTTGCAGCAGCGTACTGTCATTAACAACCCTGCCGACCTTCGTATCATCTGCAAACTTTAACAGTAAGCCTGATATACCATCATCAATATCATTAATGAATACAGAAAACAACAATGGACCCAACACTGAACTCTGGGGAACTCCACTATTAACATTATTCCACGAAGAGCAGTGTCCATTGATTACCACTCTCTGTCTTCTCCCACTCAACCATCCCTTTATCCATACCAGCAATAACCCCGGGGGCTAACATCTGGTGAGTATGGGCTTGGCACACCCAGGGTCCTGAGCTGGATATCGTCATTCTTCTCTTTCTTGGCGATTGCCTTCTAGTTCTCCCTCTCAGAGTAACTTGGGGGAATTTTTTTATTTTTGCTTGGTGCAGTATAAGCCTCAGGCTTCCTTGCACCATATAGCTAATAATAATAATAATTTGCCACCAATTCCACACTACTCCAATTTGTGCAGCAGTCTTCCATGTGCAACAGTATCAAAAGCTTTCTAACATCCAAATATATGATATCAAAATTATTCTTTGCATCCAGTTCCTTTGTGACTATATCATAGTATCCAATTAAATTGGTCAGACAAGACTTTCCCTTAACAAACCCATGCTGTGTCCGAGCTATAACATGAAGTCTTGTCTAGATGATCCTGCAATGTTTCTTTAACTTGTGCCTCCATTAATTTCCCTGGAACAGAAGTTAAACTAACAAGTCTGTAATTACCTCTGGCTCCCTTTGATCCTGATTTGTGGATTGGGGCCAGATTTGCACATCTCCAGTGCATGGGTACCTACCCTGAGTCCAAAGAAGCTCTCTTAATTATGGTTAAGGGTTTGCTTACTTCCATTACTGCCTCCTTTAATATAACTGGATAGATTCCATTCACCATAGGTGCCTTTCTTATGTTATCTTCAACAATTTATCCTCCACTTTATTATCAGTTATTACATGATTATCTAGCTTACTGCCAGAGTTTAATACACCTCTGGCATTCCCCTCCCTGAATAACTCCTCATATGTGAATGTAGATGCAAAATATTCATTTAGCTTGTTAGCTACCTGAGCAGGATCACACAACAGTTGAACCATCGATATCCAGTGGACAAATCTGATTCATCCCCTTTCTTGTAGAGTTTACATACATAAAGAACTCTTTGCTGTTTTTCTTTGCATCCTTTGCAAAAGATTTCTCGTAATCTGCCTTTGCCTGCCTAACTTCCTTTGTGACTTGGTTACAGACTAGCTTATATCTATCATAGGCTTCTGTGTCACCTGGTAATTTATATGTATCCCATGCATTTTTCTTCTCTGCCACATGTCTAATTAGTTGACTAATTAGACTAATGCCTAACTCTTAAACAATATTTCTTGGTTGGTATGAAAAGCCTAGTAGCTTCCAAGATTAATTCTTTGAATGATTCCCATTTTGAATTTGCTGTTGGTAACATCATCAGTTGGTCCCACTGTATAGAATTTAAATACTGTCTCAGACCACTGTAGGCCCTTTATGAAAGCAAAAACCCTTCCCTTTACCCCTGATGGTAGTTAACTCTTTGAGTAAATCCCACTTCAGCACACTGTGATCATTAGCCACCTAGTGGTTCCTTTTTCTGCAGATTCTTAATGCATGAAGAATCGCTACTGATAATCAGATCAAGAGTATTACTCCCTCTAGTTGCCTCCCAAACATGCTGCTGTAGAAAACAATCATCCAATAAATCCACGCTAGTGTGTGAGTGACCAACATAGAAATTCCAGTAAATCTCTGGGAAATCAAAACCCTCCATTATAAGACACTGATTTACTGGCACACTATTTCTCTGCACAATTGCTCATTATACTCATCAGATTCATTAGGCCTATAACACACGCCTACTGTCATTTTTCCTTTCCCAGTGTTTATGTCACACCAAACAGACTCAACACTGCATTGTCCACCATCAATTGGATACACTTCCTTAAATTTTGTGCTTCTTAACTAACAGCATAACCCCTCCTCCCTTCCTGTACACACTGTACTTCCCAAATTCAAATTCTGCACTGCTTATGTCTGTGTGACACCACGTCTCTGATATCCCACAAATATCTACATTTGATGTCTTGACTAGCACTTGAAGCTCATCAAATTTATTAACTATACTCCTAGCATTGGTGTACATGCAAGTATACATGCACATGTTTCTACTCAGTTAACCTAGCCCATGTATTTACTTGTTCCCCTATGACTCCCAGCAGTCCCGGAAATCCCCATTTCGTTGCTTTCCAGACTGCTGCTCATTGCATTTCAATAGAAGCAGTGCAAGAATGACTTTCACCTCTGCTAGCAGCTACGGTTAATCTGTTAGTCCATGTATCCCCAGAAGGTAGCAGTTTTCCGAGCCACCTAACTCTGCCTTGATGGCATCAGCAAATATTCTTGCACCCTTATACAAAACTTCAGTGTTATTATTAATTAAAAAGTAATAATAATAATAATTACCTACTTTTATTTTTATAATCAAATCAGGAAATTGTTTTTTATTCTTTCGGAAAATGTTCAAATAGCTTTTTTCCCTGATTACAGATAAGAGCAGGCGATGACTTGCAAGCTGAACTTGACTCAGGACACTAAACTGCAGGTCTGCCGACTCGCTTTGTTTGTCTCAGTACACATCAAGCTATCGTGCGATCAAGTTGTATACAGAGTATTTCTGTGATTTTTGAATTGTGACTTTATTTATTAATTTTGCAATCCTTATAATTTAAAATGGCATCAAGTGATAGAGGAGTTAAAAGAAAGCCTGTGAACTTAAATGTGGCACAGAAATTAGAGCTAACTGAGAAATTACACAAACAGTTGCACGTGTTTGTGAAATTTACGGCATAAAAAAACAAACTGTTTCTGATGTTCATAAATCAATGGCCAAATTGCAAAATTTTTCTTTAAAATACAGTGTTGATAGCTCTAAATGTGGTTCTACAGAGGGAAGTAGAAAACACGTGAAAGTTGTGCAAGATAAAAACTACATTTAGAACAATAAAAAATGCCCCCCCAGTTACATTCGATTTAACGGACTTTCAGCATTAAAGGACACCCCTTCATCCCTATTAGTCCATTAAATCGGGGACTTACTGTATTTGGAAAACGTCATTATAATAATGCACTAATTCTTTACCACAAACTTATGTGGGAAAACTTTTACCCAAGAAAATTATACATTACACTATATAGAGGTGAAATTGGGACTTAAGAAACCAAACCTAGTAGGGGGAAAACTTCTTATGCTGGAATTTCTTACCCGGGTTCTACTGTATAAGAGAATGTATATAAATCTTGAGAATATTTATAAAATTGTGTGTATAAATAAACGAATAAAATGAGTATATTCTTATGTATTTTGTGGCTAATGTTTTGTACGCTCACTTAATGTTTACTATACCCAATTAATTTTTCTATTTTTGTAATACTTTTATTTAAGTTATTCATTATTTTACTCTTATTTTTTTTGGTTTATTCAGGCAACTTTGTCTTTACATTACACTGAGTGGACAGAAATCACAGGATACCTGCCTAGTAATGGGCAGGCCCACCTTTCACCCGGATAAAGGTAGTCACATGGCAAGGCACTGAGTTCACGAAAGCGTTTCACAGGTATTTCCATCCATGCTTGCTGCACTGCTGTCCATAATTCCATCGCATTCCTGGGTGGAGGATCCAAAGTTCGAATGGACCTTTCCACAGCATCCTAAAAGATGCTCCACAGGGTTCATTTCCGATGAATGGGGAGGCCATTCCATGGTGGTAAAATCAAAATGCTCTACAAACTATGTTCTTGTCACCAGGGCTCTGTGGGGGAGGCACATTGTTCTGCTGGAAGAGTCCATTGCCCTGTGGGTGCATGATGACCATGAAGGGATGCAGATGGTCTGCAAGAATGGACATGTAACCTAGACTGTTCAGAGATGTATCTAGTCGTACCAGATGTCCCAATGTGTGCCAGTTGAACACACTCCAGACCATTACCGACTGTCCTGGCTGAACAGTTCCTTGTTGACATGAAGGGTGCATAGCTTCTTGCAGTTTCTGCCAGATATGTACCCTCCCATCCGCACAAAATAACTGGAAACGGGACTCATCGGACCAGGAGACTGTCGTCAGTCATCCAAGGTCCAGTGCTGATGTTCTTATGCCCAGTTCAGGCATAGCATCCTTTTTCGTGGTGTTAGCCATAGGACTCTGGTGGATCGGTGGCTCCCATAACCTATTGTGTTTAATGATTGCCTGATGGTCTTGGTGGAGACATTTCTCCAGTTGGCTGAAACAATGTGAGACAGAAATCAACAGCCACGTTCATCCACCACCTTTCTCCGCCCACAGCGTTGTCCACGAGATGTTATACCGAAAAGTGGGCATTCCCGATACACTCTTAATACTGTCGAATGGGGATAGTGAAATTTCTGTACCACCTCCACGATAGAGTGACCCTTGCATTGGGCACCCACTATCACCCCTCTTTCATAGTCGATTAATTCATGTTTATCCATACTGACATCGAATTACCATCTACGTGAATGCAGTAATGCTGTGTACCTATATGCCTGCCAAGTGGTGGGTTCATCCACTAGCGAGAGGGGTGACAGCATTGCATTGCCCAGCAACCAGGTATCCCACGAATTCTGTCCTTTCAATGTAAATTAACCCCTGGCCACTGTGTTGTTACAGGCAGTTGCAACTGCACTATGTAAATCACTATCTCTGTGTTGCAATAAAGATATTTAAATAAATTAAAGGTAATATATAATATTTTATTATGGATATACTAAGGAATTTAAATGAAGATAAATGACACTGAAGTACTGAATTCATTTTTTTACTAGAAAATTAATTTGATAGTTTGTTAGCTTTTTTCCCTTCCTACTGTTTCATTTATTCCATAATTAACCTTAAGGCATCCAATTGTTTTGTCTTGTGGCCTTATCCCTCCTTTGTTATATTTCTGCAAGACAATGTATAACCCTTCCTCTCTGCATATCATTATTGATACTGCAATTTGGTATGTGCCACAAATTATTTTTTTATCAAGAGAACAAGAAAATGTCATCACTACTCACTGTTTAAACAATCAACGTTTCTGAAATCTGCTGTATTCCTAATGCCCATTGATATACAACATATCTGGGGGCTCTTATAGTATAATCTAAAAGTATATAATTTTTGATATAAATTGCCATATCAATGACAATAAACATGGTTTATTCAAGGTTAAAAAGGCCTCGGACTCTGGTATTTATGATAAAGGTGAAGTTACTGCTTACTCTGGAGGAATGGAACAAATAAGCTGTAGGTAGAATCTTTTAATAAGGTAAAGCAAAACCAAAACAAATTAAAACTAAAACAGAAGCTTTCAAGTCTATGAGACTGTTCACCAGCTGAATGAGACTCTTCACCAACTTCACTACGAAAACAAAGAATGCCCATGAGGCAAACAAAGTGTGGCACGAGTGCAAGCAACAATCACTGGTTGGAGCTAGACATTTGTAGTTGTGACTGCAAAGTGCATACATGGGGTGTGTGCAACATTCATCACACTGGAGGATAACTGCCTCCATAATAGGATAAATATGTGCTCCTTTATTGCAATTAAAAGCACCATGGCAACCGGATATGTGGAGTGATTCTAGCCACAATCGTTGGTGGTTGCGAGTGGTCGATGACTTCGACATCTCAGCATGGGTCAACATCGTGTTGAGATGACCAATAAAACTCTGCGACAGCCGTGCTCTGAGATGCGGCCTGGGAGTCTTCTGCTAGATTCCCCAATGTAACAACCACTGCAGGAAATGCAATACACTGAGCCATTCTGTAACAGGGACGGGGATCGGAATTTTACCCTCAAGAGGAGGGATCACAGTTTTCTGCCAGGTAGTTGTAAACATTTTATCCAGTGGGTGTGTAGGAATTTAGAGAGGCATTGTGATATGCCAGGATAATAGGAGATAAAGGTCGTTGAGATCGTATTATCACTGTGGTAGGCCTAGGATCAACTTCCACAACAAAGGATGGAAGTCTGTTCCACCAACCAACTACCCGCTGGCTAAAGGCAAATTTCTGCACATCTATCCTACAACTGTCTTTCCTCAATTTGAATTTATACCCACTCAGGTGATTATTCTGAGCAAGAGGAAGAATCTCATCAGCATTGAGCATGCTCAAACCATTCAAGGCTTTATACACCTCAGATCACCTTGCAGGTGCCTAATTTCCAGACACTGTAATTTGCAAAACTTAAGCCTTTCTTTGTAAGAAAAACCCTTTGTTCCATTAACTAATCTTGTTGCCCTTCTCTGTACTCATTCCAACAACTCTACATCCTTCTTAAAATGAGGCCTCCAGACCTGTATACAGTACTCGAGGTGTGGCCTGACCATTGCCTTACACAAGGGGATAATCACCTCCTTATCCCTGCTAGAAAAATTCCTGTATATCATTGATAAGACACCATGAGCTACTCTTGCAAACCATCTGCACTTCTCAGAAAACTTTATATCTGCCTGCACAATTACCCCCAGGCCCTTTTCATTCTCTACCACTGTCAGTGTAGTACCACACAGTTGATACGTTACTCTGGGGTTACTGCTTCCCATATGTAGTACTTTATATTTGTCAATGTTAAACTTCATTTGCCACCTCTCAGCCCATCTGCTCAACTTTTCTAGATCCTGTTGCAGCAGCATACTGTCATTACTGTCCTTAACAACCTTCATATCATTTGCAAACTTGGACGTTAAGCTTGATATACCATCATCAATATCATTTATAAATACAGAAAACAACAATGGACCCAACACCGAAACTTGAGGGACTCTACTAATAACATTAGTCCACGATGAGCAGTGTCCATTGATTACCACTCTCTGTCTTCTCCCACTCAACCCTCCCTTTATCCATAGCAGCAATTTGCCTCCAATGCTCCAATTTGTGCAGCACTCTTCCATGCGCAACAGTATCAAAAGCCTTTCTAAGATCCAAATATATGATATCAAAGTTATTCCCTGCATCCAGTTCCTTTGTGACCACATCATAGTACCCAATCAAAAATTGGTCAGGCAAGACTTTCCCTTAACAAAACAATGCTGTGTCTGAGCTATAACTGAAGTCTTGTTGTTGTTGCCATTTGGTTTTTAGGAGCATTAGCAACTAAGGCCATATTGCTCCGGGTATATGCGGTGGTCATTCCCTGACCTTTCCGCATCCTCTGTATTTGGTGGTCACGGGCTCGAATCCCGGTCTAATCAAGAATCGTGTGCTACGCACTGCTGCTCCTACCGCTCTAGCTATGGAGGCGCCTCTGAAGTCTTGTCTAGATGATCCTGCAGTGCTTCTTTAACCAGTGCCTCCTGGAAAAGAAGTTAAACTAACAGGTCTATAATTAGTTGTCGCCCTTTGATCCTCCTTTGTGAATTGGGGTCACATTTGCACATCTCCAGTCCATGGGTACCTCCCCTGAGTCCAAGGAAGCTCTCATAATTATGGCTAAGAGTTTGCTTACTTCCTTTGCTGTTTCCCTCCTTTAATATAACTGGATAGATCCCATCCACCCCGGATGCCTTTTTTATGTTTATCTTCAACAATTTCTCCTCCACTTTCCTCCGTTATTACCAAATCATCTAGCTCCCTTCCAGAGTTTAATTCACCTCTGGCATTTCCCTTCCTGAATAAATCCTCATATGTGAATGTAGATGCAAAATACTCATTTAGTTTGTTAGCCACCTGAGCAGGATCATCAACAGTTGAACAATCAATATCCAGTGGACCAATCTGTTTTGTTTTTACTTTACCTTATTAAAGGATTCTACCTACAGCTTATTTGTTCCATTTCTCCGGAGTAAACAGTAATTTTACTTTTATTGTTTATTCAGTGGTAACATCATAATTTCTGAAGTGTAAAATTTATTGTTATTAAGTGTCATTTAAGTATCTGATCTTTTATTATAGACTTTGTTAAAATTACATTAAATATTCTTTATTATAAACACAAATTTGCATACATTATAAAACATGCATGTTTTATAATATGGATACATATACACCCAAAAAAATAAAATTTCATAAAACATCTTCAGTACAAACTACTAACAATTGGAGGGTAAGAGCTATTGTTGAGACCAGTCAACTAGCAGTATAATTGGCTAAAATACATATCATTAAAATAATTATTATAGTTAGAATATAAGTAATATCAAAAAGTATTTACAGCATTAAATACAAAAGCAAATAAATTTAATAGTTTCTGAGTCAACTCATTTAAAAACAATTTATCATCAGCAGTTCCACTATGAACAAATATAAATTGACAGAGTTAACACAAAGTTACCTTCCATTGCTAGTACATCATCTAATAGATTACACTTTGTAAGTTTATAGATGAAATCAAATCCTCCAATGTACCTTTTCCCACCAGTATCCTCTGACTGGTTATAGAGTATTTTTTGTTTTTATTTCAATATACTATAAATTACAAGATGTTAATATTTTGTGTGGCACATAACAGATGCCAAGCAAACAAAAGTGTCCATCTTTTTTCTAGGCAATTCGTAATCCCATGTGGTGACTGTGAGACACCAGCAACACGTGTCTAATCTTACTGTAGAACTGTGATTTCATTGACTAAACACAAACAGCTTACAAAAATACAGAAGTTTGCATTATGTCTTCCAGATGCAATGTGCATGTCTTGGTTTCAATCCAGGGTGACCATGAAAATTCTAAAAAAAATGCGATTAAAAACTTTATTATTATTATTGGTTTCACTTATTTAATTTTGTTTGATATATTTTTTTAATTAGGTTTAGATAGATGTCTTCAGTTAAAAAGCTAAAAATGAATTTTTCATAATTAAAACAGAAAGGAGTATTGCACAGATGCCACAAGTGATAGAAGATTAACATTTCTGCAAATATAAATACACAGCATTTATACATAACCAGTTCTAGATGCATAACGTACATGCATTGAAATTAGACATAAAACTAAATAAACCTGAAACATAACTTGCTTCACAAGTGTTATACAACATAACCATTTGTATGCATGGCAAAAAGTTTATGCAGTATAATAAGGGGAGTTTGGTTCCAAAAATTTATCATTATTTAGTTGAAAAATATTTGGAATCCAATCTACACAGCTGTGCATTTGAAAGGTCTTTATTTGAAAATAAATTAAAATTTACAAACTTGGCTGCTCCAGCAAATTGTAGAAACATTAAATCTTTATATGAAATAAATAAAAGACTCTTTATATACCAGAAATACACCTAGGAAGATTAATAAACTGTTTAAAAATTATGGCAAAAAGTTTATGCAGTATAATAAGGGGAGTTTGGTTCCAAAAATTGATCATTATTTGATCATATTCTCGACAATTTTAAGTATCATCAAAGCTACTGTTTTAATCCTCTATCACTTGCATCCTAAATGGAACAAATATGTTCATGTGGTATCAGTAAGATGTCTTTTTTGTTTCAGTTATAAAAAAATGAATTTTTTGGCTTCTTTACTTAATTGAAAATGGTATTAATTATGACATTCTAAGCTCACTAACAAAAAAAAATATATTGATCAAAAATAAAAGAAACCAATAGTAACAATAATGAATA